>NW_025533695.1:352500-360000 GCF_020615455.1 Coregonus clupeaformis
CCCAAATATATATTTTGCTCCACGATAACCTTCAACCTGCCATGTCTGCTTTCAACAACCCGAGTCGTATTGATAACCTTACCAATAACAGCTACGGAGGTCAACTTTACTCATTTATCAACGTGTCCGTTGACACCGCACATTCATGAGCGCAAGATTTTCTGAACAGGCCTCCAAACCAGGCCAGGACCAGCAGAAACACCAGCCCCCCCGACATTAGGTCCACTTACTACAGGTACCGCCAACTGCGTACGATACATCATGACTGATCCTATATCTCTAAGCCTCTGTCTGCACCTGGTATCCACCAGACGCTGCACTGTGTTCTCCCCCCACACAATTACAACACTTAACCTTTACATTTTTAGTCATTTAGCAGACGCTCTTATCCAGAGCGACTTACATGAGCAATTAGGGTTAAGTGCCTTGCTCAAGGGGCACATCGACAGATTTTTCAACCTAGTCGGCTCGGGGGATTAGAACCAGCGACCTTTCGGTTACTGGGCACAACGCTCTTAACCACTAAGCTACCTGCCGCCTATCTTCATATCGCTCCCACGTTCACCGTAATCGTGTTCCCCCTCCACGCTTGGCTCTTCTTTTCTTTTCCTTGACGTTGAACGGCTGCGTGTCCCGTTTTCTTTGGCATTTAAAACACCGCAATGGGGACGGGATAAGTTCTCTAACATTGATACTGTGGAATCCTTTCTGTACCTTTCCCAGGCGTAACCTTCTCAGATGTCAGCAGCACTGATTTCACTCCTTTGACCCTCTTTCTTACTGATCAACCTTTTGGCCTCGATCCCTCGTTCTCCCTTTACACGGTCTTTAATATCATCTGTGGACATAGATATTGGGACCCCGGTGATGACTCCCCTCAATCTAGTATAAGCACCAGGTACTTTGGCTTTTGATCTTCCTCCCATTAAGCTTTTCTATTTCCAGAATCTTCTCTTGCTGAGCCTGGCTACCACACAATATCAACAACCCACCATTTCCGATGAGCCGAGCTAATTTCACTTCACCTACCTCTTTCTCTACGGCATTAGTTAATCAAGATGAGTAAGCGAGGCCCTGTGGTTTCTCATCAAAACACCATCACCACTTTTCCACTCGCAACAACATCACTGCTCTTTCTTGCTTTCCTACCTTGGCCCCTCCATATGCTTTCTTTACCAGACGCTCCACTGCTTTCTGTATCATGACCTCTCTGTCTTTTCTACCACCGGCCATTCCGGTCCTTGACCCTCACCCTCCCGCTCCATACCATCAGAACTGAACACCCATATCGTTGGCATTCCAGCACAGCTGTTGCTCTCCCCAACTTTTTTATCAAATTCCTCCATTTCGCTACAGAACACTAGTACAGAACCACTCTACGTGATGTCACTACAGAACACTAGTACAGAACCCCTCTACATGACGTCACTACAGAACACTAGTACAGAACCCCTCTACATGACGTCACTACAGAACACTAGTACAGAACCCCTCTACATGATGTCACTACAGAACACTAGTACAGAACCACTCTACGTGATGTCACTACAGAACACTAGTACAGAACCCCTCTACATGACGTCACTACAGAACACTAGTACAGAACCCCTCTACATGACGTCACTACAGAACACTAGTACAGAACACCTCTATATGATGTCACTACAGAACACTAGTACAGAACCCCTCTACATGACGTCACTACAGAACACTAGTACAGAACCCCTCTACGTGACGTCACTACAGAACACTAGTACAGAACCACTCTACGTGATGTCACTACAGAACACTAGTACAGAACCCCTCTACGTGATGTCACTACAGAACACTAGTACAGAACCACTCTACGTGATGTCACTACAGAACACTAGTACAGAACCCCTCTACATGATGTCACTACAGAACACTAGTACAGAACCACTCTACATGACATCACTACAGAACACTAGTACAGAACCCCTCTACGTGATGTCACTACAGAACACTAGTACAGAACTACTCTACATGATGTCACTACAGAACACTAGTACAGAACCCCTCTACGTGATGTCACTACAGAACACTAGTACAGAACCCCTCTACGTGACGTCACTACAGAACACTAGTACAGAACCCCTCTACGTGACGTCACTACAGAACACTAGTACAGAACCCCTCTACATGATGTCAGTACAGAACACTAGTACAGAACCCCTCTACATGACGTCACTACAGAACACTAGTACAGAACCACTCTACGTGACGTCACTACAGAACACTAGTACAGAACCCCTCTACGTGACGTCACTACAGAACACTAGTACAGAACCCCTCTACGTGACGTCACTACAGAACACTAGTACAGAACCCCTCTACGTGACGTCACTACAGAACACTAGTACAGAACCCCTCTACATGATGTCACTACAGAACACTAGTACAGAACCCCTCTACATGATGTCACTACAGAACACTAGTACAGAACCCCTCTACATGATGTCACTACAGAACACTAGTACAGAACCACTCTACATGACATCACTACAGAACACTAGTACAGAACCCCTCTACATGACGTCACTACAGAACACTAGTACAGAACCCCTCTACGTGATGTCACTACAGAACACTAGTACAGAACCCCTCTACGTGACGTCACTACAGAACACTAGTACAGAACCCCTCTACGTGACGTCACTACAGAACACTAGTACAGAACCCCTCTACATGATGTCACTACAGAACACTAGTACAGAACCCCTCTACGTGACGTCACTACAGAACACTAGTACAGAACCACTCTACATGACATCACTACAGAACACTAGTACAGAACCACTCTACATGATGTCACTACAGAACACTAGTACAGAACCCCTCTACGTGATGTCACTACAGAACACTAGTACAGAACCCCTCTACGTGATGTCACTACAGAACACTAGTACAGAACCACTCTACATGACATCACTACAGAACACTAGTACAGAACCCCTCTACGTGATGTCACTACAGAACACTAGTACAGAACCCCTCTACGTGACGTCACTACAGAACACTAGTACAGAACCACTCTACGTGACGTCACTACAGAACACTAGTACAGAACCACTCTACATGACATCACTACAGAACACTAGTACAGAACCACTCTACGTGACGTCACTACAGAACACTAGTACAGAACCCCTCTACATGATGTCACTACAGAACACTAGTACAGAACCACTCTACGTGACGTCACTACAGAACACTAGTACAGAACCACTCTACATGACATCACTACAGAACACTAGTACAGAACCACTCTACGTGACGTCACTACAGAACACTAGTACAGAACCCCTCTACATGACGTCACTACAGAACACTAGTACAGAACCACTCTATGTGATGTCACTACAGAACACTAGTACAGAACCACTCTACATGACATCACTACAGAACACTAGTACAGAACCACTCTACATGATGTCACTACAGAACACTAGTACAGAACCCCTCTACGTGATGTCACTACAGAACACTAGTACAGAACCACTCTACGTGACGTCACTACAGAACACTAGTACAGAACCCCTCTACATGATGTCACTACAGAACACTAGTACAGAACCCCTCTACATGATGTCACTACAGAACACTAGTACAGAACCACTCTGATTTAGAGATCTATATATCTGTGTTATCCATAATGAAACTTTTAGTTAGCATAATGAAACATTTATTTGCCAGCACTTATCTCCCAGCCACCATATCTGGATGATTTGATAAACAGTTTATTTTCTGCCTGAGCTCTCTCTCTCTCTCCCTCTCTCTCTCTCTCTCTCTCTCTCTCTCTCGCTCTCTCGCTCTCTCTCTCTCTCCACTCTCCTCTCTCCACTCTCCTCTCTCTCTCGCTCTCTTTCTGTATGTGTGTTTCCCTTTTCATATACATATATATAGATATATAGATATATTAATAGAGAGAGAGAGAGGGAGAAAGAAACAGAGCTGCAGATTTGGAGAGAACATGACACTTTTTTTCAGCTTCCTGATGGGGAAGAGGCGTTGTCGTGCCCTCTTCTCTTCACGACTGTCTTGGTTTGTTTGGACCATGATAGGTCCTTAGTGATGTGGACACAGAGGAACTTGAAGCTCTTGACCTGCTCCACTACAGCCCCGTCGATGTAAATGGCCCTTTCCTTCGTCTCCTGTAGTCCACAATCATCTCCTTTGTCTTGATCACGTTGAGGGACAGGTTGTTGCTACGGCAACACACTGCCAGGTCGGTCTCTGACCTCTTCCCTGTAGGCTGTCTCATCGTTGTCGGTGATCAGGCCTACCACCGTCGTGTCGTCGGCAAACTTGATAATGGTGTTGGAGGTCAGCGTGTGTTGTTGCCTACCCCCTCACCACACCTGGGGGGGTCGGCCCGTCAGGAAGTCCAGGATCCGGTTGCAGAGGGAGGTGTTCAGTCCCAGGATCCTTAGCTTAGTGATGAGCCTGGAGGGCACTATGGTGTTGAACGCCGAGCTAATAGTCAATGAACAGCATTCTCACGTAGGTGTTCCTCTTGTCCAGGTGGGAAAGGGAAGTGTGGGGTGCAATAGAGATTGCGTCATCTGTTGGGGGGCGGTATGTGAATCGGAGTGGCTCCAGCGTGTCTGGGATGATGGTGTTGATGTGAGCAATGACCAGCCTTTCAAAGCACTTCATGGCTACAGATATGAGCGCTACGGGGACAATAGTCATTTAGACAGGTTACTTTGGCGTTCTTGGGCCCAGGGACTATGGTGGTCTGCTTGAAACATGTAGGTGTTACAGACAGGGTCAAGAAGAGTTTTTAAAATGTCAGTGAAGACGCTTGCCAACTGGTCAGTGCATGCTCTTGAGTACGCGTCCTGGTTATCCGTTCTGGCCCCCTGTAGTCCTTGTGAATATTAACCTGTTTAAAGGTCTTACTCACATCGGCTACGGAGAGCGTGATCACACAGTCGTCCTGAAACAGCTGGTGCTCTCATGCATGGTTCAGTGTTGCAAGCAAGCATTGGATGCATTTAGCTGATCTGGTGGGCTTGTGTCACTGGGGCAGCTCGCGTCTGGGTTTCCCTTTTTACTCCGTGATAGTTTACAAGCCCTGCCACATCCGACGAGCGTCAGAGCCGGTGTAGTAGGATTCGATCTTAGTCCTGTATTGACGCTTTGCCTGTTTGACGGTTTTGATGGATGGCGTAACAGCACTTCTTATAAGCATCCGGATTAGTGTCCTTCTCCTTGAACGTGGCAGCTCTAGCCTTTAGCTCAGTGCGGATGTTGACTGTAATCCATGGCTTCTGGTTGGGGGTATGTAGGTACGGTCACCGTGGGAACGCCGTCGTCGATGCACTTATAAATGAAAGCCGGTAACTGATGCGGTACAGTCCTCAATGCCATCGGATGAATCCTGGAACATATTCCAGTCTGTGATAGCAAAAAATGTCCTGTAGGTTAGCATCTGCTTCATCGGACCACTTCCGTATTGAATTCATCACTGGTACTTCCTGCTTGAGTTTTTGCTCGTAAGCAGGAATCGGGAGGATAGAGTTATGGTCAGATTTGCCAAATGGAGGGCGAGGGAGAGCTCTGTGTGGAGTAAAGGTGATCTAGAGATTTTTTCGCCTCCAGTTGCACAGGTAACATGCTGGTAGAAATTAGGTAAAACGGATTTCAATTTTCCTGCATTAAATTCACCGGCCACTAGGAGCGCCACTTCTTGACGAGCAGTTTCTTGTTGGCTTATGGCCCTATACAACTCGTTGAGTGCGGTCTTAGTGCCAGCATCAGTTTGTGGTGGTAAATATACAGCTACGAAAAATATAGATGAAAACTCTCTTGGTAAATAGTTTGGTCTACAGCTTATCATTATCACCCCAGATGTTACCGGACACCCCGGGATGTTACCGGACACCCCAGATGTTACCGGACACCCCGGGATGTTACCGGACACCCCAGATGTTACCGGACACCCCAGATGTTACCGGACACCCCAGATGTTACCGGACACCCCAGATGTTACCGGACACCCCAGATGTTACCGGACACCCCGGGATGTTACCGGACACCCCAGATGTTACCGGACACCCCGGGATGTTACCGGACACCCCAGATGTTACCGGACACCCCAGATGTTACCGGACGATGGTGGAAAATATTATGTGCAAAGAATGTTAAGATCAGCTAAAAAAAAAACACACAAAATAGCAGAGTTGGCCAGTAAAACAACTGCTTTCCATTGCAGCGCCTTTCTATGAAAAATGTGTGTGTGTGTGTGTGTGTAATGACATGGTTGTCTGGGAGACAGAATGAAAAGAATGAAACAATGTCTTCCAATAGGTCACTTTCATTACAGATGAGAGAGAGAGAGGGAACAAGGGAGAAAGAGGAGAGAGGGAGGAGAGAATAATAGGAGGAGAAAGAGTGAGAGAGGGAGGGAGGTAAGTTTGGAGAGAGAGAGAGAGGTGGAGAGGCAGGGAGGAAAAGAAAGATGGAGGAGGGAGGGATGGAGAGAGAGAGGGAGAGAGAGAGAGAGAGAGAGAGAGAGAGAGAGAGAGAGAGAGAGAGAGAGAGAGAGAGAGAGAGAGAGAGAGAGAGAGAGAGAGAGAGAGAGAGAATGACTGTCCTTTCTCCCCTGGTGCTCCGATGAATTTGGAAGTTATCAGTACAGACCAGGTTATCAGTACAGACCAGGTTATCAGACCAGGTTATCAGACCAGGTTATCAGACCAGGTTATCAGTACAGACCAGGCTTAGTGAGTGTTTTCTGAGATAAAGTGTGTTTGTTTATTTTGTCACTGTTACCTGTCTGTTGGTATTCACTCTCTGTCTCTCTGTCTCTCTGTCTCTCTCTCTCTGTCTCTCTGTCTCTCTGTCTCTCTGTCTCTCTGTCTCTCTGTCTCTCTCTCTCTGTCTCTTTGTCTCTCTGTCTCTCTCTCTCTGTCTCTCTGTCTCTCTGTCTCTCTGTCTCCCGATCCGGAGTCATGGGATTACCCAGTACGCACATAAAACAATACTACAGTTTACTATAGAATACTACAGTACTGACTATAGAATTCTATAGTAAACTGTAGTATACTCTACAATAATATACTACACATTGTAGTATCCCTCGATCATGTGTAGTACTTAATATAGAATGTTGCTGTATACTGTAGAATACTTTAGAAATACTACAGTATTATCCACAAAAAACACTGTAGTAAATACTACACTAATGTCCGCAAAAACACTAGAGTATTTAATTTGCGTATACCCTGCCCATTCCTCGCCCCCATATCACAATTAGTGCCAACCGTAAGTGAGAAACCTACATGCCAAGTATAGGCCATATATTGTGTTCCCTACAGGTTATAGAAAAGAGCAGAAGTGCTGAACTATCTGTTCAGACCCCAGTCCTACCTACCTACCTACCTAACTACCTACAGGTTATGGAAAATGAGCTCTTGTAGTATTTCCAGTAGGTTTCCTGAAGGAGAAAGCCTCCACTTCTAAGCCAAAAATAAT
>NW_025533695.1:370000-372500 GCF_020615455.1 Coregonus clupeaformis
GTAAAAATAAAACAACAACTAAAAAAGTGTTGAGAAAAAAAGAGCAGAAGTAAAATAAAATAACAGTAGGGAGGCTATATATACAGGGGGGTACCGGTGCAGAGTCAATGTGCGGGGGCACCGGCTAGTTGAGATAGTTGAAGTAATATGTACATGTGGGTAGAGTTAAAGTGACTATGCATAAATAATTAACAGAGTAGCAGCAGCGTAAAAAGGATGGGGTGGGGGGGCAGTGCAAATAGTCCGGGTAGCCATGATTAGCTGTTCAGGAGTCTTATGGCTTGGGGGTAGAAGCTGTTGAGAAGTCTTTTGGACCTAGACTTGGCACTCCGGTACCGCTTGCCGTGCGGTAGCAGGGAGAACAGTCTATGACTAGGGTGGCTGGAGTCTTTGACAATTTTTGGGCCTTCCTCTGACACCGCCTGGTATAGAGGTCCTGGATGGCAGGAAGCTTGGCCCCAGTGATGTACTGGGCCGTACGCACTACCCTCTGTAGTGCCTTGCGGTCGGAGGCCAAGCAGTTGCCATACCAGGCGGTGATGCAACCAGTCAGGATGCTCTCGATGGTGCAGCTGTAGAATTTTTTGTGGATCTGAGGACCCATGCCAAATCTTTTCAGTCTCCTGAGGGGGAATAGGCTTTGTCGTGCCCTCTTCACGACTGTCTTGGTGTGTTTGGACCATGATAGTTCGTTGGTGATGTGGACACCAAGGAACTTGAAGCTCTCAACCTGTTCCACTACAGCCCCGTCGATGAGAATGGGGGCGTGCTCAGTCCTCTTTTTTTTCCTGTAGTCCACAATCATCTCCTTTGTCTTGGTCACGTTGAGGGAGAGGTTGTTGTCCTGGCACCACACGGCCAGGTCTCTGACCTCCTCCCTATAGGCTGTCTCATCGTTGTCGGTGATCAGGCCTACCACTGTTGTGTCGTCGGCAAACTTAATGATGGTGTTGGAGTCGTGCCTGGCCATGCAGTCATGGGTGAACAGAGAGTACAGGAGGGGACTGAGCACGCACCCCTGAGGGGCCCCCGTGTTGAGGATCAGTGTGGCAGATGTGTTGTTACCTACCCTTACCACCTGGGGGCGGCCCGTCAGGAAGTCCAGGATCCAGTTGCAGAGGGAGGTGTTTAGTCCCAGGATCCTTAGCTTAGTGATGAGCTTAGAGGGCACTATGGTGTTGAATGCTGAGCTGTAGTCAACGAATAGCATTCTCACGTAGGTGTTCCTCTTGTCCAGGTGGGAAAGGGCAGTGTGGAGTGCAATAGAGATTGCATCATCTGTGGATCTGTTGGGGCGGTATGCAAATTGGAGTGGGTCTAGGGTTTCTGGGATAATGCTGTTGATGTGAGCCATGACCAGCCTTTCAAAGAACTTCATGGCTACAGACGTCAGTGCTACGGGTCGGTAGTCATTTAGGCAGGTTATCTTAGAGTCCTTGGGCACGGGGACTATGGTGGTCTGCTTGAAACATGTTGGTATTACAGACTCAGTCAGGGACATGTTGAAAATGTCAGTGAAGACACTTGCCAGTTGGTCAGCACATGCTCGGAGTACACGTCCTGGTAATCCGTCTGGCCCTGCGGCCTTGTGAATGTTGACCTGCTTAAAAGTCTTACTCACATCGGCTACGGAGAGCGTGATCACATAGTCATCCGGAACAGCTGGTGCTCTCATGCATGCTTCAGTGTTGCTTGCCTCGAAGCGAGCATAGAAGTGGTTTAGCTCGTCTGGTAGGCTTGTGTCACTGGGCAGCTCGCGGCTGTGCTTCCCTTTGTAGTCTGTAATAATTTTCAAGCCCTGCCACATCCGATGAGCGTCAGAGCCAGTGTAGTACGATTCAATCTTAGCCCTGTATTGACTCTTTGCCTGTTTGATGGTTCGTCGGAGGGCATAGCGGGATTTCTTATAAGCGTCCCGGGTTAGAGTCCCGGCCCTTGAAAGCGGCAGCTCTACCCTTTAGCTCAGTGCGGATGTTTCCTGTAATCCATGGCTTCTGGTTGGGGTATGTACGTACGGTCACTGTGGGGGACGACATCATCGATGCACTTATTGATGAAGCCAGTGACTGATGTGGTGTACTCCTCAATGCTATCTGAAGAATCCCGGAACATGTTCCAGTCTGTGCTAGCAAAACAGTCCTGTAGCTTAGCATCTGCATCATCTGACCACTTTTTTATTAACCGAAGTCACTGGTGCTTCCTGCTTTAGTTTTTGCTTATAAGCAGGAATCAGGAGGATAGAGTTATGGTCAGATTTGCCAAATGGAGGGCGAGGGAGAGCTTTGTATGCGTCTCTGTGTGTGGAGTAAAGGTGGTCTAGAGTTTTTTTTCCTCTGGTTGCACATTTAACATGCTGGTAGAAATGAGGTAGAACGGATTTAAGTTTCCCTGCATTAAAGTCCCCGGCCACTAGGAGCGCTGCATCTGGATGAGCGTTTTCCTGTTGATTTATGGCCTTGTACAACTCATTCAGTGCAATCTTAATGCCAGCATTGGTTTG
>NW_025533695.1:375000-382500 GCF_020615455.1 Coregonus clupeaformis
TGAATGCTGATTGGTTCAAATCGCATTCCAGCCGGTGTCTATTCCACAAGTTACCACCGGCTAAATACCTATTTACTCTGTTCCATCTGACTGCGCAATCCACTGTCTCGTCAGCCCAGCCAGGCAATTTATAAACTTGATCTCCACTATAAAAAGCATCTAGACATTATCTCATATTTCTTTTAGACTAACATTTCGTTTTCAACAGCGGAGTTTTGTATAAACCTTGCTGTCTGTCTCTCCGACATTTGCAACGTTGTTTCAATATTCAAATTTGATCTCCAGCTGTCCCACAGTAATGAACGTGTCGGGAGTCGTGGACGAGACAGAAGGGGAGGCAGAGTTTCTCAGCCAGTCGAAATCATGAATCAGCGGGCATCATTTTTATGGATATATACAAAGAAATGTCAATTGAAAAAAGGTAAAATGAAACGATGTGCACCTAGTCTGCAGTCTTTCCAGCTTCAGTTTGAAGTGATTGTGTTAGCTGTGTTGTTGGCTAGCTCCTCTGAACAACAGTGTCCTGACCAGCGAGCACATTTTCTATGCCAGGGTGAAATCACGCCTCATTAGTTCATAGTTATGGATACATACAAATAAATGTCACTAGAAAACAGCTTAAACAAACACAGCTACTTTGCTGTTATTCTGGCTGCACTGTTTGACGTGACTGTAAGTTAGCCGTAGTTGGCTAGCTAGCAAGCAAGGGATAAGAACGCTGCCAGCCAGTATGGCAATGAAACATTTAGAACGAACGACTGGGTCACGTCCATAGATACAGAACAAAAAGACTGACCGACTGGGTCGCGTCCATAGATACAGAACAAAAAGACTGAACGACTGGGTCGCGTCCATAGATACAGAACAAAGAGACTGAACGACTGGGTCGCGTCCATAGATACAGAACAAAAAGACTGAAGGACTGGGTCGCGTCTCTGGCGACCGAACCGAACGACACACACACACACACACACACACACACACACACACACACACACACACACACACACACACACACACACACACACACACACACACACACACACACACACACACACACACACATACAGACACACAGACACACACACACACACACACCTGCATGTCCCTGCACTAAACGAGGACAAGAGAGATTTCATTACATGGCAGTTTAACACAGTCCTACTACATCAATCCATATATTCCCTTCCTCCATCCCCCCGCGTGCGTCTGCGTGTGTGTGTGCGCGTGCGTGCGTGTGTGTGTGTGTGTGTGTGTGTGTGTGTGCGTGCAGTAGAATGTACCTGTGCAGCAGAAGACATCTATCAGGTTGCCGGAGAGGAGAGGAGAGGAGAGGAGAGGAGAGGAGAGGAGAGGAGAGGGGAGAGGAGAGGAGAGGAGAGGAGAGGAGAGGAGAGGAGAGGAGAGGAGAGGAGAGGAGAGGAGAGGAGAGGAGAGGAGAGGAGAGGAGAGGAGAGGAGAGGAGAGGAGAGGAGAGGAGAGGAGAGCGGCCATCACAGGACAGAATAAAAGAGCTGCTGTTATTAAATCACATTATTGATCTGTGTTTGGCTCCAACATGCTGCGTCTCCTTTTACCAAATGAGCTTTTAACTCCTCACCTGCCAGAGACGGAGAGAGTTAGGGAGGGAGGGAGGGAGGGAGGGAGAGACGGAGAGAGTTAGGGAGGGAGGGACTGGCATGAAGGTGATGCTGGTGTGTTCGTTTGCAACAAGCGCTCACATTTTTCCTTCAAAATTTGACGTATTATGGATGGTCTATTTTTAATGGATAAATGTAGGCTTTAATTCTGATTAAGGTTACAGGGTTAAAACAGAAACAACTCAAAGGTTAACAGTTTAGCCTTTAATTCTGAATGGTTACAGGGTTAAAACTGAAACAACTCAAAGGTTAACAGTTTTCCATTCTGAACGGTTAAGGTCAGGGCTATGTTTTGGGAAAAGGCTTAAAACAAAACAATTTCGAACGACGCGCTGTTACCATCAGGTATCATCAAGTATTCTCGCGGCTAGCTAGAGCATTGTGAATTGCGCCTGGAGCAGTGATTTTAACCGTGCGCTCCAGCTCTGAGTATCACGGGTTCTCTCCGGTGCTGGGGGGGCGTGTTTATTTTTAATTTATTGAGAGCCCCCGAGGAAGGCATATCCCGACCTTTTGGGGGACCTTTTCAAACGTCCAATATCACAGTCTATCTTTAGTGATCAGCCTGCTGTCTGTGTGTGTGTGGTAGGGTGTGTACGGTAGGGGTGTGTGTGTGTGTGTGTGTGTGTGTGTGTGTGTGTGTGTGTGTTTATTCCACTGGAAGGCTCCGGGGTAATATTGTTACTCTTATGTCAGCAGGAGACTTATTGAATGGTCAGGAGTCTCTATGGAGACCGGGGCCAACGCCGTCGGCACGGAAACACATCCACTGACCTTTTATAGTTGTGACCAGGGTCAATAAAGACCCATGGGCAGGTTTCTGTCGGGCCCGTCACTGGATCTCTGTGACGGAGAACCATGGGACCTAATGGGGAGGTCTACCGGTCAGCGTTGGTATATATTACTGGTGTTAATGGGGAGGTCTACCGGTCAGCGTTGGTATATATTACTGGTGTTAATGGGGAGGTCTACTGGTCAGCGTTGGTATATATTACTGGTGTTAATGGGGAGGTCTACCGGTCAGCGTTGGTATATATTACTGGTGTTAATGGGGAGGTCTACCGGTCAGCGTTGGTATATATTACTGGTGTTAATGGGGAGGTCTACTGGTCAGCGTTGGTATATATTACTGGTGTTAATGGGGAGGTCTACCGGTCAGCGTTGGTATATATTAGTGGTGTTAATGGGGAGGTCTACCGGTCAGCGTTGGTATATATTACTGGTGTTAATGGGGAGGTCTACCGGTCAGCGTTGGTATATATTACTGGTGTTAATGGGGAGGTCTACTGGTCAGCGTTGGTATATATTACTGGTGTTAATGGGGAGGTCTACCGGTCAGCGTTGGTATATATTACTGGTGTTAATGGGGAGGTCTACCGGTCAGCGTTGGTATATATTACTGGTGTTAATGGGGAGGTCTACCGGTCAGCGTTGGTATATATTACTGGTGTTAATGGGGAGGTCTACCGGTCAGCGTTGGTATATATTACTGGTGTTAATGGGGAGGTCTACTGGTCAGCGTTGGTATATATTACTGGTGTTAATGGGGAGGTCTACCGGTCAGCGTTGGTATATATTACTGGTGTTATTGGAGAGGTCTACCGGTCAGCGTCGGTATATATTACTGGTGTTATTGGAGAGGTCTACCGGTCAGCGTTGGTATATATTACTGGTGTTAATGGGGAGGTCTACCGGTCAGCGTTGGTATATATTACTGGTGTTAATGGGGAGGTCTACCGGTCAGCGTTGGTAAATATTAACGGTGTTAATGGGGAGGTCTACCGGTCAGCCGTTGGTATATATTACTGGTGTTAATGGGGAGGTCTACCGGTCAGCGTTGGTATATATTACCGGTGTTAATGGGGAGGTCTACCGGTCAGCGTTGGTAAATATTAACGGTGTTAATGGGGAGGTCTACCGGTCAGCGTTGGTATATATTACTGGTGTTAATGGAGAGGTCTACCGGTCAGCGTTGGTATATATTACCGGTGTTAATGAAGAGGTCTACTGGTCAGCATTGGTATATATTACCGGTGTTAATGGTGAGGTCTACCGGTCAGCCGTTGGTATATATTACTGGTGTTAATGGGGAGGTCTACCGGTCAGCGTTGGTATATATTACCGGTGTTAATGGAGAGGTCTACCGGTCAGCGTTGGTATATATTACCGGTGTTAATGGAGAGGTCTACCGGTCAGCCGTTGGTATATATTACTGGTGTTAATGGGGAGGTCTACCGGTCAGCGTTGGTATATATTACCGGTGTTAATGGAGAGGTCTACCGGTCAGCCGTTGGTATATATTACTGGTGTTAATGGGGAGGTCTACCGGTCAGCGTTGGTATATATTACTGGTGTTAATGGGGAGGTCTACTGGTCAGCGTTGGTATATATTACTGGTGTTAATGGGGAGGTCTACCGGTCAGCGTTGGTATATATTACTGGTGTTAATGGAGAGGTCTACCGGTCAGCGTTGGTATATATTACCGGTGTTAATGGGGAGGTCTACCGGTCAGCGTTGGTATATATTACTGGTGTTAATGGGGAGGTCTACCGGTCAGCCGTTGGTATATATTACCGGTGTTAATGGAGAGGTCTACCGGTCAGCGTTGGTATATATTACCGGTGTTAATGGGGAGGTCTACTGGTCAGCGTTGGTATATATTACTGGTGTTATTGGAGAGGTCTACCGGTCAGCGTTGGTATATATTACCGGTGTTAATGGGGAGGTCTACCGGTCAGCGTTGGTATATATTAACGGTGTTAATGGGGAGGTCTACTGGTCAGCGTTGGTATATATTACCGGTGTTAATGGGGAGGTCTACCGGTCAGCGTTGGTATATATTACCGGTGTTATTGGGGAGGTCTACTGGTCAGCGTTGGTATATATTACTGGTGTTAATGGGGAGGTCTACCGGTCAGCGTTGGTATATATTACCGGTGTTAATGGGGAGGTCTACCGGTCAGCGTTGGTATATATTACCGGTGTTAATGGGGAGGTCTACCGGTCAGCGTTGGTATATATTACCGGTGTTAATGGAGAGATCTACCGGTCAGCGTTGTTACACATTCTGAAAATATTCAGACCCCTTGACTTTTTCCACATTTTGTTACGTTACAGCCTTAATTAAATATATATTTTTTCTAATTTCAAATAAAAAAGTGAAATATCACATTTACATAAGTATTCAGACCTTTTACTCAGTACTTTGTTGAAGCACCTTTGGCAGTGATTATAGCCTCGAGTCTTCTTGGGGTATGACGCTACAAGCTTGGCACACCTGTATTTGGAGAGTTTATCCCATTCTTCTCTGAAGATCCTCTCAAGCTCTGTCAGGTTGGATGGGGAGCGTCGCTGCACAGCTATTTTCAGGTCTCTCCAGAGATGTTAGATCGGGTTCAAGTCCGGGCTCTGGCTGGGCCACTCAAGGACATTCAGAGACTTGTCCCGAAGCCACTCCTGCGTTGTCTTGGCTGTGTGCTTAGGGTCGTTGTCCTGTTGGAAGGTGAACCTTCGCCCCAGTCTGAGGTCCTGAGCTCTCTGGAGCAGGTTTTCACCAAGGATCTCTCTGTACTTTGCTCCGTTCATCTTTCCCTCAATCCTGACTAGTCCCCCAGTCCCTGCTGCTGAAAAACATCCCCACAGCATGATGCTGCCATCACCATGCTTCACCGTAGGAATGGTGCCAGGTTTCCTCCAGATGTGACACTTGGCATTCAGGCCAAAGAGTTCAATCTCGGTTTCATCAGACCAGAGAATCTTGTTTCTCATGGTATGAGAGTCCTTTAGGTGCCTTTTGGCAAACTCTAAGCGGGCTGTCATGTACCTTTTACTGAGGAGTGGCTTCCGTCTGGCCACTCTACCATCAAGGCCTGATTGGTGGAGTGCTGCAGAGATGGTTGTCCTTCTGAAAGGTTCTCCCATCTCCACAGAGGAACCTCCCTGACCAAGGCCCTTCTCCCCCGATTGCTCAGTTTTTCCGGGGGGGCCAGCTCTAGGAAGAATGATGGAGGCCACTGTGTTCTTGGGGACCTTCAATGCTGCAGACATTTTTTGGTACCCTTCCCCAGATCTGTGCCTCGACACAATCCTGTCTCGGACCTCTACGGACAATTCCTTTCGACCTCATGGCTTGGTTTTTGCTCTGACATGCACTGTCAACTGTGGGACCACATATAGACAGGTGTGTGCCATTCCAAAATCATATCCAGTCAATTGAATTTACCACAAGTGGACTCTCATCAAGGTTGTAGAAACATCTCAAGGATGATCAATGGAAACAGGATGCACCTGAGCTCGATTTCGAGTCTCATAGCAAAGGGTCTGAATACTTACGTAAATAAGGTATTCTTGTTTAGAATTGTTTATACATTAGCAAAAACCTGTTTTTCGCTTTGTCATTATGGGGTTATTGTGTGTAGATTGATGACAGTTAATAAATTTCAGAATAAGGCTGTAATGCAGCAAAATGTGGACAAAACGGAAGGGGTCTGAATACTTCCCGAATGCTCTGTATATATACTCTCCCAGACAGTGTATAATAGTCTGTTTGATAAACTCTACTCTCTCCAGTAGTTGATGATATTCATTGGACCTCCAGAGTTGACTGGCTTTTTATTGCTGTGTGTGTGTTTGTGTGCGAGTTAGTTAGTTTGTGTGTGTGTGTGTGTGTGTGTGTGTGCATGCGAATGAGTTATGCTGGATGTGATGTCAGAGCTGCAGTTCCAGTTCCACTAACTGTCCACTAGGGACAGCATAACACTATTACCAACACACTGGGAGGTTCTGTACAGGATAACACCATGACATCCACTCTGTGTGTGTGTGGCAGCACTCCTGTCCTCTCTCCTCTCCTCTCCTCTCCTCTCCTCTCCTCTCCTCTCCTCTCCTCTCCTCTCCTCTCCTCTCCTCTCCTCTCCTCTCCTCTCCTCTCCCTCTCCTCTCCCTCTCCTCTCCTCTCCTCTCCTCTCCTCTCTTCTCCTCTCCTCTCCCTCTCCTCTCCTCTCCCTCTCCTCTCCTCTCCCTCTCCTCTCCTCTCCTCTCCTCTCCTCTCCTCTCCTCTCCTCTCCTCTCCTCTCCTCTCCTCTCCTCTCCTCTGGTGTATCCAGGGCTGCCTGGCCTTAACTCAGTGCTACTGTAAGAGAGGAAGGTTATAGTTTTAGGGCAGCGTGTTCCTCTTCCTCAAACAGACGTACGATGAGTAATAGCACTGCACAACATCAGAGGGAGAAAGTCACGTGTCTCACCGCGTGTCTCAACTGTGGAACATGTCTGTCCTGTGATGGCCGCTCTCCTCTCCTCTCCTCTCCTCTCCTCTCCTCTCCTCTCCTCTCCCTCTCCTCTCCTCTCCTCTCCCTCCTCTCCTCTCCTCTCCCTCCTCTCCCTCTCCTCTCCCTCCCTCCTCCCTCCTCTCCTCTCCTCTCCTCTCCTCTCCTCTCCTCTCCTCTCCTCTCCTCTCCTCTCCTCTCCTCTCCTCTCCTCGTGTCTCACTGCGTGTCTCACCGCATGTCTCATACTGAAACAACTGTGGAACATGTCTCCCTTAGTAGAGGTTCAGAGGACAGGTGTAGTATTATACAGTACCAGTCAAGAGTTTGGACACACCTACTCATTCCAGGGTTTTTCTTTATTTTTACTATTTTCTACATTGTAGAATAATAGTGAAGACATCAAAAACTATGAAATAACACATATTGGAATCATGTAGTGATTTAAAAAAAAGTGTTAAACAAATAAAAATATATATTTAATGTTTGAGATTCTTCAAATAGCCACCCTTTGCCTTGGTGACAGCTTTGCACACTCTTGTTGTAACACAATGATATTAACTGGATGTGGTCCCTGTTCACATGGATGTTGGTG
>NW_025533695.1:387500-397500 GCF_020615455.1 Coregonus clupeaformis
CACCCGCTTCCCTCACCCAATCCCGCCTGTCCGCTCGCATCAGTGCTGAGGAGCGCTGCAGCCTGTGACAGCCGCAGCCCAGGGCAACCACATATGTCCGTGCCAGAAAGCGGAGGCAAAGCGCTGTCCTGTCTGTGTGAACTGCTTCTGTTCCAGGGCTGGGCCAGAGAGTAGATCCCATCGTCTGTTCCTTCACCAGGTCTGGGCCAGAGAGTAGATCCCATCGTCTGTTCCTTCACTACCAGGTCTGGGCCAGAGAGTAGATCACATCATCTGTTCCTTCCCCAGGGCTGGGCCAGAGAGTAGATCCCATCATCTGTTCCTTCCCCAGGGCTGGGCCAGAGAGTAGATCCCATCGTCTGTTCCTTCACTAGCAGGGCTGGGCCAGAGAGTAGATCCCATCGTCTGTTCCTTCACTACCAGGGCTGGGCCAGAGAGTAGATCCCATCGTCTGTTCCTTCACCAGGGCTGGGCCAGAGAGTAGATCCCATCGTCTGTTCCTTCCCCAGGGCTGGGCCAGAGAGTAGATCCCATCGTCTGTTCCTTCACTAGCAGGGCTGGGCCAGAGAGTAGATCCCATTGTCTGTTCCTTCACCAGGGCTGGGCCAGAGAGTAGATCCCATCGTCTGTTCCTTCCCCAGGGCTGGGCCAGAGAGTAGATCCCATCGTCTGTTCCTTCACTACCAGGGCTGGGCCAGAGAGTAGATCCCATCGTCTGTTCCTTCACTACCAGGGCTGGGCCAGAGAGTAGATCCCATCGTCTGTTCCTTCACTACCAGGGCTGGGCCAGAGAGTAGATCCCATCGTCTGTTCCTTCACCAGGGCTGGGCCAGAGAGTAGATCCCATCGTCTGTTCCTTCACTACCAGGGCTGGGCCAGAGAGTAGATCACATCATCTGTTCCTTCCCCAGGGCTGGGCCAGAGAGTAGATCCCATCGTCTGTTCCTTCACTACCAGGGCTGGGCCAGAGAGTAGATCCCATCGTCTGTTCCTTCACTACCAGGGCTGGGCCAGAGAGTAGATCCCATCGTCTGTTCCTTCACTACCAGGTCTGGGCCAGAGAGTAGATCCCATCGTCTGTTCCTTCACTAGCAGGGCTGGGCCAGAGAGTAGATCCCATCGTCTGTTCCTTCCCCAGGGCTGGGCCAGAGAGTAGATCCCATCGTCTGTTCCTTCACTACCAGGTCTGGGCCAGAGAGTAGATCCCATCGTCTGTTCCTTCACTACCAGGGCTGGGCCAGAGAGTAGATCCCATCGTCTGTTCCTTCACTACCAGGGCTGGGCCAGAGAGTAGATCCCATCGTCTGTTCCTTCACTACCAGGGCTGGGCCAGAGAGTAGATCCCATCGTCTGTTCCTTCACCAGGGCTGGGCCAGAGAGTAGATCCCATTGTCTGTTCCTTCACCAGGGCTGGGCCAGAGAGTAGATCCCATTGTCTGTTCCTTCACCAGGGCTGGGCCAGAGAGTAGATCCCATCGTCTGTTCCTTCACTACCAGGGCTGGGCCAGAGAGTAGATCCCATCGTCTGTTCCTTCACTACCAGGGCTGGGCCAGAGAGTAGATCCCATCGTCTGTTCCTTCACTACCAGGTCTGGGCCAGAGAGTAGATCCCATCGTCTGTTCCTTCACTACCAGGGCTGGTCCAGAGAGTAGATCCCATCGTCTGTTCCTTCACTAGCAGGGCTGGGCCAGAGAGTAGATCCCATCGTCTGTTCCTTCCCCAGGGCTGGGCCAGAGAGTAGATCCCATCGTCTGTTCCTTCACTACCAGGGCTGGGCCAGAGAGTAGATCCCATCGTCTGTTCCTTCACTAGCAGGGCTGGGCCAGAGAGTAGATCCCATCGTCTGTTCCTTCACTACCAGAGCTGGGCCAGAGAGTAGATCCCATCGTCTGTTCCTTCACTAGCAGGGCTGGGCCAGAGAGTAGATCCCATCGTCTGTTCCTTCACTACCAGGGCTGGGCCAGAGAGTAGATCCCATCATCTGTTCCTTCACTACCAGGGCTGGGCCAGAGAGTAGATCCCATCGTCTGTTCCTTCACTACCAGGGCTGGGCCAGAGAGTAGATCCCATCGTCTGTTCCTTCCCCAGGTCTGGGCCAGAGAGTAGATCCCAATTAAGGTGCCACCAACCTCCTGTGATGTTTACGCCGAGGAACTTGAAGCTTTTTCACCTTTTCCACTGCGGCCCCGTCGACGTGGATGGGGGGGCGTGCTCCCTCTGCTGTCTCCTGAAGTCCACGATCAGCTCCTTCATTTTGTTGACGTTGAGGGAGAGTTTATTTTTCCTGGCACCACTCCGCCTGGGCCCTCACCTCCTCCCTGTAGGCTGTCTCGTCATTGTTGGTAATCAAGCCCACTAGTGTTTTGTCGTCTGCAAACTTGATGATTGAGTTGGAGATGTGCGTGGCCACGCAGTCATGGGTGAACAGGGAGTACAGGAGGGGGCTGAGCACACACCCTTGTGGGGCCCCTGTGTTGAGGATCAGCGAAGTGGAGGTGTTGTTTCCTACCTTCATCACCTGGGGGCGGCCCGTCAGGAAGTCCAGGACCCAGTTGCACAGGGCGGGGTTCAGACCCAGGGCCCTGAGCTTAATGATGAGCTTGGAGGGTACTATGGTGTTGAATGCTGAGCTATAGTCAATGAACAGCATTCTTCCATAGGTATTCCTCTTGTCCAGATGGGATAGGGCGATGTGCAGTGCGATGGCGAATGCATCGTCTGTGGCTCTATTGGGGCGGTATGCAAATTGCAGTGGGTCCAGGGTGTCAGGTAAGGTAGAGGTGATATGATCCTTAACTAGCCTCTCAAAGCACTACATGATGACAGAAGTGAGTGCTACGGGGCCATAGTCTTTTTAGTTCAGTTACCTTTGCTTTCTTTGGTACAGGAACAATGGTGGACATCTTGAAGCAAGTGGGGACAACAGACTGGGATAGGGAGAGATTGAATATGTCCGTAAACACTCCAACCAGCTGGTCTGCGCATGCTCTGAGGACGCGGCTAGGGATGCCATCTGGGCCGGCAAGCCTTGCGAGGGGTTAACACGTTTAAGTGTCTTACTCACGTCGGCCACGGAGAACGAGAGCTCACAGTCCACGGGAGCGGTGGCGGGCCCGCGTCGGGGGGCACTGTGTTTCCCTCGAAGCGGGTGAAGAAGGTGTTTAGCTTGTCCGGTGAGCAAGACGTCGGTGTCCGCGACGTGGCTGGTTTTCCCTTCATAATCCGGGATTGTCTGATTGGCCACATTTTATTTATTTATTTGTATTATTATTTACCTTTTATTCAACTAGGCAAGTCAGTTAAGAACAAATTCTTATTTACAATGACGGCCTACACCGGCCAAACCCGGACGTCTCGTGTCTGAGCCGTTGAATTGCGACTCCACTTAGTCTCTGTACTGATGTTTTGCCATTTTGATTGCCTTACGGAGGGAATAACTACACTGTTTGTATTCGGCCATATTCCCAGTCACCTTGCTGTAGTTAAATACGGTGGTTCATGCAGTTTTGCGCAAAATGCTACCATCTATCCACGTTTTTTTAAAATGATTTGGATAGGTTTTAATTATCACAGTGGGAACAATACACTTGCTGATGAACTCAGTCACCGTGTCAGTGTACAGTCTTGAGAATGACACAAATATTAATTCTCACAAAGTCTGCTGCCTCAGTTTTTATGATGGCAATTTGCATATACTCCAGAATGTTATGAAGAGTGATCAGATGAATTGCAATTAATTGAAAATGAACTTAATCCCCCCAAAAATATTTCCACTGCATTTCAGCCCTGCCAGAAAAGGACCAGCTGACATCATGTCAGTGATTCTCTCGTTAACACAGGTGAGAGTGTTGACGAGGACAAGGCTGGAGATCACTCTGTCATGCTGATTGAGTTAGAATAACAGACTGGAAGCTTTAAAAGGAGGGTGGTGCTTCAAATCATTGTTCTTCCTCTGGTAACCATGGTTACCTGCAAGGAAACACGTGCCGTCATCATTGCTTTGCACAAAAAGGGCTTCACAGGCAAGGATATTGCTGCTAGTAAGATTGCACCTAAATCAACAATTTCTCGGATCATCAAGAACTTCAAGGAGAGAGGTTCAATTGTTGTGAAGAAGGCTTCAGGGCGCCCAAGAAAGTCCAGCAAGTGCCAGGACCGTCTCCTAAAGTTAATTCAGCTGCGGGATCAGGGCACCACCAGTGCAGAGCTTGCTCAGGAATGGCAGCAGGCAGGTGTGAGTGCATCTGCACGCACAGTGAGGCGAAGACTTTTGGAGGATGGCCTGGTGTCAAGAAGGGCAGCGAGGAAGCCACTTCTCTCCAGGAAAAACATCAGGGACAGACTGATATTCTGCAAAAGGTACAGGGATTGGACTGCTGAAGACTGGGGTAAAGTCATTTTCTCTGATGAATCCCCTTTCCGATTGTTTGGGGCATCCGGAAAACACCTTGTCCGGAGAAGACAAGGTGAGCGCTACCATCAGTCCTGTGTCATGCCAACAGTAAAGCATCCTGAGACCATTCATGTGTGGGGTTGCTTCTCAGCCAAGGGAGTGGGCTCACTCACAATTTTGCCTAAGAACACAGCCATGAATAAAGAACGGTACCAACACATCCTCCGTGAGCAACTTCTCCCAACCATCCAAGAACCGTTTGGTGATGACCAATGCCTTTTCCAGCATGATGGAGCACCTTGCCATAAGGCAAAAGTGATAACTAAGTGGCTCGGGGAACAAAACATCGACATTTTGGGTCCATGGCCAGGAAACTCCCCAGACCTTAATCCCATTTGAGAACTTGTGGTCAATCCTCAAGAGGCGGGTGGACAAATAAAAACCCACAAATTCTGACAAACTCCAAGCATTGATTATGCAAGAATGGGCTGCCATCAGTCAGAAGTTAATTGACAGCATGACAGGGCGGATTTCCGAGGTCTTGAAAAAGAAGGGTCAACACTGCAAATATTGACTCTTTGCATAAACTTAATGTAATTGTCAATAAAAGCCTTTGACACTTATGGAATGCTTGTAATTGTACTTCAATAGACCATAGTAACATCTGACAAAAATATCTAAAAACACTGAAGCAGCAAACTTTGTGAAGACCAATACTTGTCTCATTCTCAAAACTTTTGACCACGACTGTATACGTCAATGTTATTCTCAGAGGCAACGCGGGACATATCCCAGTCCGCATGATCAAAACAATCTTGAAGCATGCATTCCGATTGGTCAGACCAGCGTCCTTACCACGGGTACTTCCTGTTTGAGTTTCTGCCTATTGGAAGGGAGGAGCGCGATGGAGGCGTGATCTGATTTGCCGAAGGAAGGAAGTTCGAGAGTTTTTGAAGCGCAGAGTGGCGCAGGCAATATGTTGATAAAACTTCGGTAGCGTTTTCCTCGGATTTGCTTGTATTAAAGTCCCCAGGTACAATAAATGCGGCCTCAGGATATGAGATTTCCAGTTTGCACAAAGTCCTGTGTAGTTCCTTGAGAGCCGTCGTGGTGTCAGCTTGAGCGGGAATATTCATGACGATGACCGAAGAGAATTCTCTCTGGAGGTAATGTGGTTGGCATTTGATAGTGAGGTATTCTAGGTCGGGTGAACAAAAGGACTTGAGTTCCTGTACATTACTATCAATCACACCATGAGTAGTTAATCATGAAACAAACACCACCGTCTTTCTTTTTTTCCGGAGAGTTCTTTCTTACTGTCCGTGTGATGTACTGAGAACCCAGCTGGCTGTATGGACGGGGACAGTATATCCGGAGAGAGTCATGATTCTGTGAAACAGAGTATGTTACATTCCCTGATGTCTCTGTGGAAGGAGATCCTCGCCCTGAGCTTGTCTACTTTATTGTCCAGGGACTGAACATTAGCGAGTAATATACTCGGAAGCGGTGAGGTGGTGTGCACGCCTTCTGAGTCGGACTAAGAGTTCACTCCGTATACCTCTTCTCTGCCGGTGGTGTCTTGGACTACCTCATGAAGCTGGTTGAGAGAATGCCAAGAGTGTGCAACGGCTGTCATCAAGGCAAAGGGTGGCTACTTGGAAGAATATAAAATATAAAATATATTTTGATTTGTTTAACACTTTTTTTGGTTACTACATGAATCCATATGTGTTATTTCATAGTTTTAATGTCTTCACTATTATTCTACAATGTAGAAAATAGTTTTAAAAATAATAAAGAAAACCCTTGAATGAGTAGGTGTGTCCAAACTTTTGACTGGTAGTGTATATACTGCAAAGTTGCTTAGGAGCCATGAACAGGGCGACCATGTCTATCTGCGCCATCTTGTGTTCATGTGTTTATGTGAGTGTGTGAGTGTGTGTGTGTGTGTGTGTGTGTGTGTGTGTGTGTGTGTGTGTATGATTATTATCTAGAAACAAAAGGAAAAGTCCTTTATTTCAGGCGTTGAAAGAGATTTGTGGGCGGCGATCCGCTGTGTGGATGGATCTGTCCACAGTGATATGCCAAGAGGCTGCATTACTGAAGATGACAGAGATGCGGTTTAGATAAGAGTGTCAGATTAGCCTTTGTGTGTGTGTGTGTGTGTGTGTTCGTGAACCTGAGCACAACGTGCAGGAACAAAGGAGCGCAAATAATACATCCGCCTCAAGTTTATATGCCTCACCAGACATACACACACACACACACACACACACACTCTCTCAGACACTCTCTCTCACACACACACACACACACGCACGCACGCACGCACGCACGCACGCACGCACGCACACACACACACACACACACGCACACACACACACACACTCTCACACACACACTCTCACACACACGCACACACACACACACACACGTTAACACATTAACACGCCTCACAACTCTCTCCCACAATGCATTGTTTCCTGCTGTCTGTAATAGCGTGACTGGGTTCTCTATCAACTAAGGGTGACAGTGTAATCCCTCTCTAGATGGTTCCACGGTGTGTGTGTGTGTCGTGTAAATTAATTATAGCACACTATAGGCGTCCCATGTGTGTGTGTCAGTGTGTGTGTGTGTGTGTGTGTGGGTGTGGGCGTGTGTGTGTTTGTAAGTGTGTGTGTGTGTGTGTCAGTGTGTGTGTGTGTGTGTTTTAGTGTGTGCTTCAGTGTGTGTGTTAGTGTGTGTTTTAATGTGTTGTATGTGTGTGTATGTGTGTGTGTATGTGTGTGTGTGTGTGTGTCTCAGGATAAAATGTAGCTTGTACTATAGTCAATAGAACATTAACTGTGTTAAACCCTGAGGAGAGACGTTGCTTTGTTGGGTTCACTGGAACGATCCATTTAATGCTTATTAATCAGACCTATAAGGAATAATCATGATGCTCATATTGCACTGCTTCAATGTTTATACATGTTGGAATACTCCTAGAAATACATTCTGTAAATGTATGTTATATAAATATTTATGAATGAAAGTTATTCATATAAACTAATAGTATGGGCATCGATACATATATATATATATATATATATATATATATATATATATATATATATATATATATATATATATATATATATATATACTATAGACTGTGTCTAACTGATACTATATATACTATATACTGTGTCTACCTGATAATATCAGTGTGTAAACCACTATATAGACTGTGGAACTAGTTAGGTTGTCTAACTGATTATATTACCGTGTCTCTCTCTCTTCTTCTCTTCTCTCTCTTCTCTTCTCTTCCTCTTCTCTTCTCTTCTTCTCTTCTCTTCTCTTCTCTTCTCTTCTCTTCTCTTCTCTTCTCTTCTCTTCTCTTCTCTTCTCTTCTCTTCTCTCTCACTCTCTTTACACTCCTCCCTCCCTCTTTCACCCCTCTCTCTTGACCCAGTTAGGAAGAAAGTGGAAGGGCATCATGTTAGTGAAACTCATCCTCTCCACCACTCCTGTACAGAGAATCTTGGAATGAATCAGTCCTTCACCCCCCCTCCCTCCCCTACTCCCCATCTCCTTCACCCTCCCCTCCCCTCCCCTCCCTCTCTCTTTCAACCCTCCTCCCCCACTCCTCCCCCTCTCTTCAGTCCAATTAGCCTGTTGCAGCTAACGAGCGTGAAATAAGATTTGGTCACCCATCCGATGAGTGACCAGCCACAGTCACCAGACACACACACACAAAATAAATAAATAAACATAAATATGGGTTGTATTTACAATGGTGTTTGTTCTTCACTGGTTGCCCTTTTCTGGCAACAGGTCTCAAATCTTGCAGCTGTGATGGCACACTGTGGTATTTCACCCAGTAGATAAGGGAGTTTATCAAAATTGGGTTTGTTTTCAAATTCTTTGTGGGTCTGTGTAATCTGAGGGAAATATGTGTCTCTAATGTGGTCATACATTTGGAAGGAAGTTAGGAGGTGCAGTTCAGTTTCCACCTCCTTTTGTGGGCAGTGTGCACATAGCCTGTCTTCTCTTGAGAGCCAGGTCTGCCTACGGTGGCCTTTCTCAATAGCAAGGCTATGCTCACTGAGTCTGTACATAGTCAAAGCTTTCCTTAATTTTCGGTCAGTCACAGTGGTCAGGTATTCTGCCACTGTGTACTCTCTGTTTAGGGCCAAATAGCATCCTAGTTTGCTCTGTTTTTTGGTAAATTACTTCCAATGTGTCAAGTAATTATCTTTTTGATTTCTCATGATTTGGTTGGGTCTAATTGTGTTGCTGTCCTGGGGCTCTGTGGGGTCTGTTTGTGTTTGTGAACAGGACCAGCTTACTTAGGGGACTCTTATCCAGGTTAATCTCTCTGTAGGTGATGGCTTTGTTATGGAAGGTTTGGGAATCGCTTCCTTTTAGTGGGTATCGGCCTAATTCTGCTCTGCATGCATTATTTTGTGTTTTTCGTTGTACACTGAGGATATTTTTGCAGAATTCTGCATGCAGAGTCTCAATTTGGTTTTTTGTCCCATTTTGTGAATTCTTGGTTGGTGAGCGGACCCCAGACCTCATAACCATAAAGGGCAATGGGTTTTATAACTGATTCAAGTATTTTTAGCCAGATCCTAATTGGGATGTCAAATTTAATGTTCCTTTTGATGGCATAGAAGGCCCTTCTTGCCTTGCCTCTCAGATCGTTCACAGCTTTGTGGAAGTTACCTGTGGCGCTGATGTTTAGGCTGAGGTATGTATTGTTTTTTGTGTGCTCTAGGGAAACAGTGTCTAGATGGAATTTGTATTCGTGGTCCTGGCAACTGGACCTTTTTTGGAACACCATTATTTTTGTCTTACTGAGATTTACTGTCAGGGCCCAGGTCTGACAGAATCAGTGCAGAATATCTAGGTGCTGCTGTAGGCCTTCCTTGGTTGGGGACAGAAGCACCAGATCATCAGCAAACGGTAGACATTTGACTTCAGATTCTAGTAGCGTGAGACCGGGTGCTGCTGACTGTTCTAGTGCCCTCGCCAATTCATTGATATATATGTTGAAGAGGGTGGGGCTTAAACTGCATCCCTGTCTCACCCCACGGCCCTGTGGAAAGAAATGTGTGTGTTTTTTGCCAATTTTAACCGCACACTTGTTGTTTGTGTACATGGATTTTATAATGTTGTATGTTTTTCCCCCAACACCACTTTCCATCAATTTGTATAGCAGACCCTCATGCCAAATTGAGTCAAACGCTTTTTTGAAATCAACAAAGCATGAGAAGACGTTGCCTTTGTTTTGGTTTGTTTGTTTGTCAATTAGGGTGTGCAGGGGGAATACGTCGTCTGTCGTACGGTAATTTGGTAAAAAGCCAATTTGACATTTGCTCAGTACGTTGTTTTCACTGAGGAAATGAACTAGTCTGATGTTAATGATAATGCAGAGGATTTTCCCAAGGTTGCTGTTGGCGCATTTCCCACGGTATTTATTGGGGTCAAATTTGTCTCCACGTTTGTGGATCGGGGTGATCAGTCCATGGTTCCAAATATTGGGGAATATGCTAGAGCTGAGGATGATGTTAAAGAGTTTAAGTATAGCCAAATGGAATTTGTGGTCTGTATATTTTATA
>NW_025533695.1:402500-410000 GCF_020615455.1 Coregonus clupeaformis
AGAGAGAGAGAGAGAGAGAGAGAGAGAGAGAGAGGAATAGAGAGAGAGAGAGAGAGAGAGAGAGAGAGAGAGAGAGAGAGAGAGAGAGAGAGAGAGAGAGAGAGAGAGAGAGAGAGAGAGAGAGAGAGGAATAGAGAGAGAGAGAATAGAGAGAGAGAGAGAGAGAGAGGAATAGAGAGAGAGAGAGAGAGAGAGAGAGAGAGGAGAGAGAGAGAGAGAGAGAGAGGGAAGAGAGAGAGAGAGAGAGAGAGAGCGAGAGAGAGAGAGAGAGAGAGAGAGAGAGAGAGAGAGAGAGAAGAGAGAGAGAGAGAGAGAGAGAGAGAGAGAGAGAGAGAGAGAGAGAGAGAGAGAGAGAGAGAGAGAGAGAGAGAGAGAGAGAGAGAGAGAGAGAGAGAGAGAGAGAGAGAGAGCGAGAGAGAGAGAGAGAGAGAGAGAGAGAGAGAGAGAGAGAGAGAGAGAGAGAGAGAGAGAGAGAGAGAGAGAGAGAGAGAGAGAGACAGAGAGTCATCTTGTAGAGTCCATGCCCCAACGAATTGAGGCTGTTCTGAGGGCAAAAAGGGGGTGCTCTTAATGTTCTTAATATTTTGCACACCCAGTGTATATCATTACGGGGTCCTGCAGTCTAATTCATCACTGATCTGTCTTGGTCTCTTCTTGGTGAGCTGAGTAGCAACACTAACACTTAAACCGCATCCCAAACGGCACCCTGTTCCCTATATGGTCCACTACTTTTGACCATGACCCCCATAGGGATCTGGTCAAAACTAGTGCACTAAATAGGGAATAGTGGGACGTATCCCTCCACTAACCCAGCCACACTGCACTGAGTACTCAGCAGAGAGTAATCCCCACACACTATACACAACTATATACACATCGCCTTCAGACAGTATTCAGACCCCTTGACTTATTCCACGTTTTGTTGTGTTTACAGCCATAATTCAAAATGGATTTTAAAAATAATAATAATCTCACCCATAATTTATTTCTAATTTATATATATATATAAAAAAAGTGGAAATATCTAATGTACATACTTTAAGTATTCACACCCCTGAGTCAATACATCTCCTTTGTCATCTCATCTCCTTTGGCAGTGATTACAGCCGTGAGTCTTTCTGGGTAAGTCTCTAAGAGCTTTCCACGCATGGATTGTGCAACATTTGCACGTTATTCTTTAAAAAAATTATTCTAGCTCTGTCAAGTTGGTTGTTGATCTTTGCTAGACAGCCATTTTCAAGTCTTGCCGTAGATTTTCAAGTAGATTTAAGTCAAAACTGTAACCAGGCCACTCAGGAACATTCAATGTCGTCTTGGAAAGCAACTCCAGTGTATATTTATAATAATAATAATAATATGCCATTTAGCAGACGCTTTTATCCAAAGCGACTTACAGTCATGCGTGCATACATTTTTGTGTATGGGTGGTCCCGGGGATCGAACCCACTACCGTGGCGTTACAAGCGCCGTGCTCTACCAGTTGAGCTACAGAGGACCACAGCCACCATATTTGTCCTTGTGCTTTAGGTTATTGTCCTGCTGAAAGGTGAATTCATCTCCCAGTGTCTGGTGGAAAGCTGACTGAACCAGGTTTTTTCCTCTTGGACTTTTCTTTTTATCCTGAAAAACGCCCTGACCGATGACATCATACCCAGTGGTACTCAGTGATGTGTCGTGTTGGATTTGCACCAAACATAACGTTTTTTTTTAACTCAGGACACAAGCTTCATTTCTTTGCCACATTTTTTTTGTTGCAGTATTACTTTAGTGTTGCAAACAGGATGCATGTTTTGGAATATTTTCATTCTGTACAGGCTTCCTTCTTTTCCCTCTGTCCATTAGGTTAGTGTTGTGGAGTAACTGCAATGTTGTGGATCCCATCCTCAGTGTTTTCCTTTCGCAGCCATCAAACTCATTAAACTATTATTGCACACAGAGTGAGGCCATGCAATTATGATGCGACTTGTTAAGCAAATGTTTTCTCCACTACACTACCCTACCCTACACTACACTACACTACACTACATTACCCTACCCTGCCCTACACTACACTACACTACACTACATTACCCTACCCTACCCTACCCTACCCTACCCTACACTACACTACACTACACTACACTACCCTACCCTACCCTACCCTACCCTACCCTATCCTACCCTACACTACACTACCCTACCCTACCCTACCCTACCCTACACTACCCTACCCTACACTACCCTACCCTACCCTACCCTACACTACACTACCCTACACTACACTACCCTACACTACACTACCCTACACTACACTACATTACCCTACCCTACCCTACCCTACCCTACCCTACACTACATTACCCTACACTACCCTACACTACACTACCCTACACTACACTACACTACATTACCCTACCCTACACTACATTACCCTACCCTACCCTACACTACATTACCCTACACTACACTACCCTACACTACACTACCCTACACTACACTACATTACCCTACCCTACCATACACTACATTACCCTACACTACCCTACACTACACTACATTACCCTACCCTACCCTACACTACATTACCCTACACTACCCTACACTACACTACCCTACACTACACTACACTACACTACATTACCCTACCCTACCCTACCCTACCCTACACTACACTACACTACACTACCCTACACTACACTACATTACACTACCATACCCTACACTACATTACCCTACACTACCCTACACTACACTACCCTACACTACACTACACTACATTACCCTACCCTACCCTACCCTACACTACCCTACACTACACTACCCTACACTACACTACATTACCCTACCCTACCCTACACTACACTACCCTACCCTACCCTACACTACCCTACACTACACTACACTACACTACACTACACTACACTACCCTACACTACCCTACACTACACTACCCTACACTACACTACCCTACACTACCCTACACTACACTACCCTACACTACCCTACACTACACTACCCTACACTACACTACACTACATTACCCTACCCTACACTACACTACTCTACACTACATTACCCTACCCTACCATACCCTACCCTACCCTACCCTACCCTACCCTACCCTACACTACCCTACCCTACACTACCCTACACTACACTACCCTACCCTACACTACCCTACACTACACTACACTACACTACACTACCCTACACTACCCTACACTACACTACCCTACACTACACTACACTACACTACATTACCCTACCCTACACTACACTACTCTACACTACATTACCCTACCCTACCCTACCCTACCCTACCCTACCCTACACTACCCTACACTACACTACACTACACTACCCTACACTACTCTACACTACACTACCCTACCCTACCCTACACTACCCTACACTACCCTACACTACACTACCCTACACTACACTACATTACCCTACCCTACACTACCCTACACTACCCTACCCTACCCTACCCTACACTACCCTACCCTACACTACACTACCCTACCCTACCCTACCCTACCCTACCCTACACTACCCTACCCTACCCTACACTACATTACCCTACACTACACTACCCTACACTACACTACACTACACTACACTACACTACACTACCCTACCCTACCCTACCCTACACTACACTACACTACCCTACACTACCCTACACTATCCTACCCTACACTACACTACACTACACTACCCTACACTACACTACTCTACTCTACCCTACCCTACACTACCCTACACTACATTACCCTACTCTACATTACCCTACTCTGTCTCCTGAGTGGCGCAGTGGTCTAAGGCACTGCATCGCAGTGCTAACTGTGCCACTAGATCCTGGTTCGAATCCAGGCTCTGTCGCAGCCGGCCGCGACCGGGAGACTCATGGGCGTCGCACAATTGGCCCAGCGTCGTCCAGGGTAGGGGAGGGAATGGCCGGCAGGGATGTAGCTCAGTTGATAGAGCATGGCGTTTGCAACGCCAGGGTTGTGGGGCCAGTATAAAAAAAAAAAAAATATATGTATTCACTAACTGTAAGTCGCTCTGGATAAGAGCGTCTGCTAAATGACTAAAATGTAAATGTACACTACCCTACCCTACACTACTCTATCCTACCCTACCCTAACCTACCCTACACTATCCTACCCTACACTACCCTATCCTACCCTACCCTACCCTATCCTACACTACACTACCCTTCCCTACACTGCACTATACTACACTACACTACCCTACACTACCCTACCCTACACTATACTACACTACATTACCCTACCCTACCCTACACTACCCTACACAACAGAATAGTACAGTATAATACACACCAGCACCATCCTGTGTTGTTGGACTACAGTTCAGCTGAATTGGCTCTGGCTATTGTTTAGATGTGATTACAAGTTCAACTCAGGGTCTTCTACAGATTATGGACAGAGAAAGGAGAGGGGTATAGGAGAATGGAGGGAGAGAGGGGAGACTGAAGGAGAGAGGGGAGACTGAAGGAGAGAGGGGAGACTGAAGGAGAGGAGAGAAAGAAACAGAGAGAGAGAGAGAGAGAGAGACACACAGAGAGAAAGACACACAGAGAGAGACACACAGAGAGAAAGACACACAGAGAGAGACACACAGAGAGAAAGACACAAAAATATATATATATATAGAGAGAAAGAGAGAGAGAGAGATACACACAGAGAGAGAGACACACAGAGAGAGACAGAGAGAGAGACACAGAGAGAGACACACAGAGAGAGACACACAGAGAGAGACACACAGAGAGACACACAGAGAGAGACACAGAGAGAAAGAGACAAAAACAGAGAGAGAGACACAGAGAGAGAAAATCCCAGAACGACCTGCAGACACCCACACACATTAAGATATGTCACTGTGCCCTTCCAAAAGCAGCTTATTATGGAGTGATAAGGGTGATTTGCCTTTTAGTGAGAATGAAAGACCGGAGAAAAACAGACAACATAGTCAGTCAGTATTCACACTGACTGCTCTCTGAACACGTGTGTGTTCTGTCAGTGCTCTCTCTCCCCTGGTATGGTATTCTCCCACCTTTGCAGCAATGCAGTCCAACACTCAGTCCAGAAATATCTCTTAGCTTCCTAGCTTCTAGTTCCTCCCTCATAGTCCCTATCTCCTACCACCTACCCTACATGACCAAAAGTATGTGGACACCTGCTTGTCAAACATCTCATTCCAAAATCATGGGCATTAATATGGAGTTGGTCCCCCCTCTTAGCTGCTATAACAGCCTCCACTCTTCTGGGGAAGGCTTTTCCACTAGATGTTGGAACATTGCTGCTGGGACTTGCTTCCATTCTGCCACGAGAGCATTAGTGAGGTCGGGCACTGATGTTGGGCGATTAGGCCTGGCTCGCAGTCGGCGTTCAAATTCATCCCAAAGGTGTTCAATGGGCTTGAGGTCAGGGCTTTGTGCAGGCCAGTCAAGTTCTTCCACACCGATCTCGACAAACCATTTCTGTATGGACCTCGCTTTGTGCACAAGGGCATTGTGCACAATCATCTAGAATGTCATTGTATGCTGTAGCGTTAAAATGTCCCTTCACTGGAACTAAGGGGCCTAGCCCGAACCATGAAAAACAGCCCCAGACCATTATTCCTCCTCCACCAAACTTTACAGTTGGCACTATGCATTCGGGCAGGTAGCGTTCTCTTGGCATCCGCCAAACAAAGATTCGTCCGTCGGACTGCCAGACAATGAAGTGTGATTCATCACTCCAGAGAACGCGTTTCCACTGCTCCAGAGTCCAATGGCGGCGAGCTTTACACCACTCCAGCCGACGCCTGGCGTTGTGCATGGTGATCTTAGGCTTGTGTGCGGCTGCTCGGCCACGGAAACCCATTTCATCAAGCTCCCGATGAACAGCTCTTGTGCTGACGTTACTTCCAGAGGCAGTTTGGAACTCTGTAGTGAGTATTACAACCGAGGACAGACGATTTTTACGGGCTAAACGCTTCAGCACTCTGCGGTCCCGTTCTGTGAGCTTGTGTAGCCTACCACTTCGCGGCTGAGTCGTTGTTGCTCCTAGATGTTTCCACTTCACAATAACCGCACTTACAGTTGACCGGGGCAGCTCTAGCAGGGCAGGAATTTGACGAACTGACTTGTTGGAAAGGTGGCATCCTATGACGGTGCCACGTTGAAAGTCACTGAGCTTTTCAGTAAGTTACCACCTAGTTCCATGGCTGTGTGCTCGATTTTATACACCTGGCATCAATGGGTGTGGCTGAAATAGCCGAATCCACTAATTTGAATGGGTGTCCACATACTTTTGTATATATAGTGTAGTTCCTAACTCATAGTCCACATCTCCTTCCACCTAGTTCCTAACTCATAGTCCCTATCTCCTACCACCTAGTTCCTAACTCATAGTCCCTATCTCCTATCTCCTACCACCTAGTTCCTAACTCATAGTCCCCATCTCCTACCACCTGGTTCCTAACTCATAGTCCCTATCTCCTACCACCTAGTTCCTAACTCATAGTCCCTATCTCCTACCACCTAGTTCCTAACTCATAGTCCCCATCTCCTACCACCTAGTTCCTAACTCATAGTCCCTAGCTCCTATCTCCTACCACCTAGTTCCTAACTCATAGTCCCTATCTCCTACCACCTAGTTTCAAACTCATAGTCTCTATCTCCTACCACCTAGTTCCTAACTCATAGTCCCTATCTCCTACCACCTAGTTCCTAACTCATAGTCCCCATCTCCTACCACCTGGTTCCTAACTCATAGTCCCCATCTCCTACCACCTGGTTCCTAACTCATAGTCCCTATCTCCTATCACCTAGTTCCTAACTCATAGTCCCTATCTCCTACCACCTAGTTCCTAACTCATAGTCCCTAGCTCCTACCACCTAGTTCCTAACTCATAGTCCCTATCTCCTACCACCTAGTTCCTAACTCATAGTCCCTATCTCCTACCACCTAGTTCCTAACTCATAGTCCCTATCTCCTACCACCTAGTTCCTAACTCATAGTCCCTATCTCCTACCACCTAGTTCCTAACTCATAGTCCCTATCTCCTACCACCTAGTTCCTAACTCATAGTCCCTATCTCCTATCTCCTACCACCTAGTTCCTAACTCATAGTCCCTATCTCCTACCACCTAGTTCCTAACTCATAGTCCCTATTTCCTACCACCTAGTTCCTAACTCATTGTCCCTATCTCCTACCACCTAGTTCCTAACTCATAGTCCCTATCTCCTACCTTTTAGTTCCTAACTCATAGTCCCTATCTCCTACCACCTAGTTCCTAACTCATAGTCCCTATCTCCTACCACCTAGTTCCTAACTCATAGTCCCTATCTCCTACCACCTAGTTCCTAACTCATAGTCCCCATCTCCTACCACCTAGTTCCTAACTCATAGTCCCTATCTTCTACCACCTAGTTCCTAACTCATAGTCCCTATTTCCTACCACCTAGTTCCTAACTCATTGTCCCTATCTCCTACCACCTAGTTCCT
>NW_025533695.1:420000-460000 GCF_020615455.1 Coregonus clupeaformis
GTGTATTGGTAGTAATGTCGGGGCTACTCCCTGCTATAGTATGGTGTATTGGTAGTAATGTCAGGGGCTACTCCCTGCTATAGTATGGTGTATTGGTAGTAATGTCGGGGGCAGTATGGTGTATTGGTAGTAATGTTGGGGGCAGTATGGTGTATTGGTAGGAATGTCGGGGCAGTATGGTGTATTGGTAGTAATGTCGGGGGCTACTCCCTGCTATAGTATGGTGTATTGGTAGTAATGTCGGGGGCAGTATGGTGTATTGGTAGTAATGTTGGGGGCTACTCCCTGCTATAGTATGGTGTATTGGTAGTAATGTCGGGGGCAGTATGGTGTATTGGTAGTAATGTCGGGGGCTACTCCCTGCTACAGTATGGTGTATTGGTAGTAATGTCGGGGGCAGTATGGTGTATTGGTAGTAATGTCGGGGGCTACTCCCTGCTATAGTATGGTGTATTGGTAGTAATGTCGGGGGCAGTATGGTGTATTGGTAGTAATGTCGGGGGGCTACTCCCTGCTACAGTATGGTGTATTGGTAGTAATGTCGGGGGCAGTATGGTGTATTGGTAGTAATGTTGGGGGCAGTATGGTGTATTGGTAGTAATGTCGGGGGCAGTATGGTGTATTGGTAGTAATGTTCGGGGCTACTCCCTGCTATAGTATGGTGTATTGGTAGTAATGTTGGGCTACTCCCTGCTATAGTATGGTGTATTGGTAGTAATGTCGGGGGCTACTCCCTGCTATAGTATGGTGTATTGGTAGTAATGTTGGGGCTACTCCCTGCTATAGTATGGTGTATTTTTAGTAATGTCGGGGGCAGTATGGTGTATTGGTAGTAATGTCGGGGGCAGTATGGTGTATTGGTAGTAATGTCGGGGGCTACTCCCTGCTATAGTATGGTGTATTGATAGTAATGTCGGGGGCAGTATGGTGTATTGGTAGTAATGTCGGGGCAGTATGGTGTATTGGTAGTAATGTTGGGGGCAGTATGGTGTATTGGTAGTAATGTCGGGGGCTACTCCCTGCTACAGTATGGTGTATTGGTAGTAATGTCGGGGGCAGTATGGTGTATTGGTAGTAATATCGGGGGCTACTCCCTGCTATAGTATGGTGTATTGGTAGTAATGTCGGGGGCAGTATGGTGTATTGGTAGTAATGTCGGGGGCTACTCCCTGCTATAGTATGGTGTATTGGTAGTAATGTCGGGGCTACTCCCTGCTATAGTATGGTGTATTGGTAGTAATGTCGGGGGCAGTATGGTGTATTGGTAGTAATGTCGGGGGCTACTCCCTGCTACAGTATGGTGTATTGGTAGTAATGTCGGGGGCTACTCCCTGCTATAGTATGGTGTATTGGTAGTAATGTTGGGGGGCAGTATGGTGTATTGGTAGTAATGTCGGGGGCTACTCCCTGCTATAGTATGGTGTATTGGTAGTAATGTCGGGGGCAGTATGGTGTATTGGTAGTAATGTCGGGGGCAGTATGGTGTATTGGTAGTAATGTCGGGGGCAGTATGGTGTATTGGTAGTAATGTCGGGGGCTACTCCCTGCTATAGTATGGTGTATTGGTAGTAATGTTGGGGGGCAGTATGGTGTATTGGTAGTAATGTCGGGGGCTACTCCCTGCTATAGTATGGTGTATTGGTAGTAATGTCGGGGGGCAGTATGGTGTATTGGTAGTAATGTTGGGGGCAGTATGGTGTATTGGTAGGAATGTCGGGGGCAGTATGGTGTATTGGTAGTAATGTCGGGGGCTACTCCCTGCTATAGTATGGTGTATTGGTAGTAATGTCGGGGGCAGTATGGTGTATTGGTAGTAATGTTGGGGGCTACTCCCTGCTATAGTATGGTGTATTGGTAGTAATGTCGGGGGCAGTATGGTGTATTGGTAGTAATGTCGGGGGCTACTCCCTGCTACAGTATGGTGTATTGGTAGTAATGTCGGGGGCAGTATGGTGTATTGGTAGTAATGTTGGGGGCAGTATGGTGTATTGGTAGGAATGTCGGGGGCAGTATGGTGTATTGGTAGTAATGTCGGGGGCTACTCCCTGCTATAGTATGGTGTATTGGTAGTAATGTCGGGGGCAGTATGGTGTATTGGTAGTAATGTTGGGGGCTACTCCCTGCTATAGTATGGTGTATTGGTAGTAATGTCGGGGGGCAGTATGGTGTATTGGTAGTAATGTCGGGGGCTACTCCCTGCTACAGTATGGTGTATTGGTAGTAATGTCGGGGCAGTATGGTGTATTGGTAGTAATGTCGGGGGCTACTCCCTGCTATAGTATGGTGTATTGGTAGTAATGTCGGGGGGCAGTATGGTGTATTGGTAGTAATGTCGGGGGCTACTCCCTGCTACAGTATGGTGTATTGGTAGTAATGTCGGGGGCAGTATGGTGTATTGGTAGTAATGTTGGGGGCAGTATGGTGTATTGGTAGTAATGTCGGGGGCAGTATGGTGTATTGGTAGTAATGTTCGGGGCTACTCCCTGCTATAGTATGGTGTATTGGTAGTAATGTTGGGGCTACTCCCTGCTATAGTATGGTGTATTGGTAGTAATGTCGGGGGCTACTCCCTGCTATAGTATGGTGTATTGGTAGTAATGTTGGGGCTACTCCCTGCTATAGTATGGTGTATTTTTAGTAATGTCGGGGGCAGTATGGTGTATTGGTAGTAATGTCGGGGGCAGTATGGTGTATTGGTAGTAATGTCGGGGGCTACTCCCTGCTATAGTATGGTGTATTGATAGTAATGTTGGGGGCAGTATGGTGTATTGGTAGTAATGTCGGGGGCAGTATGGTGTATTGGTAGTAATGTTGAGGGGCAGTATGGTGTATTGGTAGTAATGTCGGGGCTACTCCCTGCTACAGTATGGTGTATTGGTAGTAATGTCGGGGGCAGTATGGTGTATTGGTAGTAATGTCGGGGGCTACTCCCTGCTATAGTATGGTGTATTGGTAGTAATGTCGGGGGCAGTATGGTGTATTGGTAGTAATGTCGGGGGCTACTCCCTGCTATAGTATGGTGTATTGGTAGTAATGTCGGGGGCTACTCCCTGCTATAGTATGGTGTATTGGTAGTAATGTCGGGGGCAGTATGGTGTATTGGTAGTAATGTCGGGGGCTACTCCCTGCTACAGTATGGTGTATTGGTAGTAATGTCGGGGGCTACTCCCTGCTATAGTATGGTGTATTGGTAGTAATGTTGGGGGCAGTATGGTGTATTGGTAGTAATGTCGGGGGCTACTCCCTGCTATAGTATGGTGTATTGGTAGTAATGTCGGGGGCAGTATGGTGTATTGGTAGTAATGTCGGGGGGCAGTATGGTGTATTGGTAGTAATGTCGGGGGCAGTATGGTGTATTGGTAGTAATGTCGGGGGCTACTCCCTGCTATAGTATGGTGTATTGGTAGTAATGTTGGGGGCAGTATGGTGTATTGGTAGTAATGTCGGGGGCTACTCCCTGCTATAGTATGGTGTATTGGTAGTAATGTCGGGGGCAGTATGGTGTATTGGTAGTAATGTTGGGGGCAGTATGGTGTATTGGTAGGAATGTCGGGGGCAGTATGGTGTATTGGTAGTAATGTCGGGGGCTACTCCCTGCTATAGTATGGTGTATTGGTAGTAATGTCGGGGGCAGTATGGTGTATTGGTAGTAATGTTGGGGGCTACTCCCTGCTATAGTATGGTGTATTGGTAGTAATGTCGGGGGCAGTATGGTGTATTGGTAGTAATGTCGGGGGCTACTCCCTGCTACAGTATGGTGTATTGGTAGTAATGTCGGGGGCAGTATGGTGTATTGGTAGTAATGTTGGGGGCAGTATGGTGTATTGGTAGTAATGTCGGGGGCAGTATGGTGTATTGGTAGTAATGTCGGGGGCTACTCCCTGCTACAGTATGGTGCATTGGTAGTAATGTCGGGGGCAGTATGGTGTATTGGTAGTAATGTCGGGGGCAGTATGGTGTATTGGTAGTAATGTCGGGGGCTACTCCCTGCTATAGTATGGTGTATTGGTAGTAATGTCGGGGGCTACTCCCTGCTATAGTATGGTGTATTGGTAGTAATGTCGGGGGCAGTATGGTGTATTGGTAGTAATGTCGGGGGCTACTCCCTGCTATAGTATGGTGTATTGGTAGTAATGTCGGGGGCTACTCCCTGCTATAGTATGGTGTATTGGTAGTAATGTCGGGGGCTACTCCCTGCTATAGTATGGTGTATTGGTAGTAATGTCGGGGGCAGTATGGTGTATTGGTAGTAATGTCGGGGGCTACTCCCTGCTATAGTATGGTGTATTGATAGTAATGTCGGGGGCAGTATGGTGTATTGGTAGTAATGTCGGGGGCTACTCCCTGCTATAGTATGGTGTATTGGTAGTAATGTCGGGGGCAGTATGGTGTATTGGTAGTAATGTTGGGGGCTACTCCCTGCTATAGTATGGTGTATTGGTAGTAATGTCGGGGGCAGTATGGTGTATTGGTAGTAATGTCGGGGGCTACTCCCTGCTACAGTATGGTGTATTGGTAGTAATGTCGGGGGCAGTATGGTGTATTGGTAGTAATGTTGGGGGCAGTATGGTGTATTGGTAGTAATGTCGGGGGCAGTATGGTGTATTGGTAGTAATGTCGGGGGCTACTCCCTGCTACAGTATGGTGCATTGGTAGTAATGTCGGGGGCAGTATGGTGTATTGGTAGTAATGTCGGGGGCAGTATGGTGTATTGGTAGTAATGTCGGGGGCTACTCCCTGCTATAGTATGGTGTATTGGTAGTAATGTCGGGGGCTACTCCCTGCTATAGTATGGTGTATTGGTAGTAATGTCGGGGGGCAGTATGGTGTATTGGTAGTAATGTCGGGGGGCTACTCCCTGCTATAGTATGGTGTATTGGTAGTAATGTCGGGGGGCTACTCCCTGCTATAGTATGGTGTATTGGTAGTAATGTCGGGGGCTACTCCCTGCTATAGTATGGTGTATTGGTAGTAATGTCGGGGGCAGTATGGTGTATTGGTAGTAATGTCGGGGGGCTACTCCCTGCTATAGTATGGTGTATTGATAGTAATGTCGGGGGCAGTATGGTGTATTGGTAGTAATGTCGGGGGCTACTCCCTGCTATAGTATGGTGTATTGGTAGTAATGTCGGGGGCAGTATGGTGTATTGGTAGTAATGTTGGGGGCAGTATGGTATATTGGTAGTAATGTCGGGGGCTACTCCCTGCTACAGTATGGTGTATTGGTAGTAATGTTGGGGGCTACTCCCTGCTACAGTATGGTGTATTGGTAGTAATGTCGGGGGCTACTCCCTGCTATAGTATGGTGTATTGGTAGTAATGTCGGTCGCAGTATGGTGTTTTGGTAGTAATGTTGGGGGCAGTATGGTATATTGGTAGTAATGTCGGGGGCTACTCCCTGCTACAGTATGGTGTATTGGTAGTAATGTTAGGGGCTACTCCCTGCTACAGTATGGTGTATTGGTAGTAATGTCGGGGGCTACTCCCTGCTATAGTATGGTGTATTGGTAGTAATGTCGGGGGCTACTCCCTGCTATAGTATGGTGTATTGGTAGTAATGTCGGGGGCAGTATGGTGTATTGGTAGTAATGTCGGGGGCTACTCCCTGCTACAGTATGGTGTATTGGTAGTAATGTCGGGGGCAGTATGGTGTATTGGTAGTAATGTCGGGGGCAGTATGGTGTATTGGTAGTAATGTTGGGGGCTACTCCCTGCTATAGTATGGTGTATTGGTAGTAATGTCGGGGGCATTATGGTGTATTGGTAGTAATGTCGGGGGCTACTCCCTGCTATAGTATGGTGTATTGGTAGTAATGTCGGGGGCAGTATGGTGTATTGGTAGTAATGTCGGGGGCTACTCCCTGCTATAGTATGGTGTATTGGTAGTAATGTCGGGGGCAGTATGGTGTATTGGTAGTAATGTCGGGGGCTACTCCCTGCTATAGTATGGTGTATTGGTAGTAATGTCGGGGGCTACTCCCTGCTATAGTATGGTGTATTGGTAGTAATGTCGGGGGCAGTATGGTGTATTGGTAGTAATGTCGGGGGCAGTATGGTGTATTGGTAGTAATGTCGGGGGCAGTATGGTGTATTGGTAGTAATGTCAGGGGCTACTCCCTGCTATAGTATGGTGTATTGGTAGTAATGTCGGGGGCAGTATGGTGTATTGGTAGTAATGTCGGGGGCTACCCCCTGCTATAGTATGGTGTATTGGTAGTAATGTCGGGGGCAGTATGGTGTATTGGTAGTAATGTTGGGGCTACTCCCTGCTATAGTATGGTGTATTGGTAGTAATGTTGGGGGCAGTATGGTGTATTGGTAGTAATGTCGGGGGCAGTATGGTGTATTGGTAGTAATGTCGGGGGCAGTATGGTGTATTGGTAGTAATGTCGGGGGCTACTCCCTGCTATAGTATGGTGTATTGGTAGTAATGTCGGGGGCAGTATGGTGTATTGGTAGTAATGTTGGGGGCTACTCCCTGCTATAGTATGGTGTATTGGTAGTAATGTCGGGGGCTACTCCCTGCTATAGTATGGTGTATTGGTAGTAATGTCGGGGGCTACTCCCTGCTATAGTATTGTGTATTGGTAGTAATGTCTGGGGCTACTCCCTGCTATAGTATGGTGTATTGGTAGTAATGTCGGGGGCTACTCCCTGCTATAGTATGGTGTATTGGTAGTAATGTCGGGGGCAGTATGGTGTATTGGTAGTAATGTTGGGGGCTACTCCCTGCTATAGTATGGTGTATTGGTAGTAATGTCTGGGGCTACTCCTTGCTACAGTATGGTGTATTGGTAGTAATGTCGGGGGCTACTCCCTGCTACAGTATGGTGTATTGGTAGTAATGTTGGGGGCAGTATGGTGTATTGGTAGTAATGTTGGGGGCTACTCCCTGCTATAGTATGGTGTATTGGTAGTAATGTCGGGGGCTACTCCCTGCTATAGTATGGTGTATTGGTAGTAATGTCGGGGGCTACTCCCTGCTATAGTATGGTGTATTGGTAGTAATGTCGGGGGCTACTCCCTGCTATAGTATGGTGTATTGATAGTAATGTCGGGGGCAGTATGGTGTATTGGTAGTAATGTCGGGGGCAGTATGGTGTATTGGTAGTTTTGTCGGGGGCTACTCCCTGCTATAGTATGGTGTATTGATAGTAATGTCGGGGGCAGTATGGTGTATTGGTAGTAATGTCGGGGGCAGTATGGTGTATTGGTAGTAATGTCAGGGGCTACTCCCTGCTATAGTATGGTGTATTGGTAGTAATGTCGGGGGCAGTATGGTGTATTGGTAGTAATGTCAGGGGCAGTATGGTGTATTGGTAGTAATGTCGGGGGCAGTATGGTGTATTGGTAGTAATGTCGGGGGCTACTCCCTGCTATAGTATGGTGTATTGGTAGTAATGTCGGGGGCAGTATGGTGTATTGGTAGTAATGTCGGGGGCTACTCCCTGCTATAGTATTGTGTATTGGTAGTAATGTCGGGGGCTACTCCCTGCTATAGTATGGTGTATTGATAGTAATGTCGGGGGCAGTATGGTGTATTGGTAGTAATGTCGGGGGCAGTATGGTGTATTGGTAGTAATGTCGGGGGCTACTCCCTGCTACAGTATGGTGTATTGGTAGTAATGTCGGGGGCTACTCCCTGCTATAGTATGGTGTATTGGTAGTAATATTGGGGGCTACTCCCTGCTATAGTATGGTGTATTGGTAATAATGTTGGGGGGCAGTATGGTGTATTGGTAGTAATGTCGGGGGCAGTATGGTGTATTGGTAGTAATGTCGGGGGCTACTCCCTGCTATAGTATGGTGTATTGGTAGTAATGTCGGGGGCAGTATGGTGTATTGGTAGTAATGTTGGGGGCAGTATGGTGTATTGGTAGTAATGTTGGGGGCTACTCCCTGCTATAGTATGGTGTATTGGTAGTAATGTTGGGGGCTACTCCCTGCTATAGTATGGTGTATTGGTAGTAATGTCGGGGGCTACTCCCTGCTATAGTATGGTGTATTGGTAGTAATGTTTGGGGCTACTCCCTGCTATAGTATGGTGTATTGGTAGTAATGTCGGGGGCAGTATGGTGTATTGGTAGTAATGTCTGGGGCTACTCCCTGCTACAGTATGGTGTATTGGTAGTAATGTCGGGGGCAGTATGGTGTATTGGTAGAATAATAATAATAATAATAATAATAAATAATATGCCATTTAGCAGACGCTTTTATCCAAAGCGACTTACAGTCATGCGTGCATACATTTTTTATTTTTTATTTTTTTGTGTATGGGTGGTCCCGGGGGATCGAACCCACTACCTTGGCGTTACAAGCGCCGTGCTCTACCAGCTGAGCTACAGAGTAATGTCTGGGGCTACTCCCTGCTACAGTATGGTGTATTGGTAGTAATGTCGGGGGCAGTATGGTGTATTGGTAATAATGTTGGGGGCAGTATGGTGTATTGGTAGTAATGTCGGGGGCAGTATGGTGTATTGGTAGTAATGTCGGGGGCTACTCCCTGCTACAGTATGGTGTATTGGTAGTAATGTCGGGGGCAGTATGGTGTATTGGTAGTAATGTCTGGGGCTACTCCCTGCTATAGTATGGTGTATTGGTAGTAATGTCGGGGGCAGTATGGTGTATTGGTAGTAATGTTGGGGGCAGTATGGTGTATTGGTAGTAATGTCGGGGGCAGTATGGTGTATTGGTAGTAATGTTCGGGGCTACTCCCTGCTATAGTATGGTGTATTGGTAGTAATGTTGGGGCTACTCCCTGCTATAGTATGGTGTATTGGTAGTAATGTCGGGGGCTACTCCCTGCTATAGTATGGTGTATTGGTAGTAATGTTGGGGCTACTCCCTGCTATAGTATGGTGTATTTTTAGTAATGTCGGGGGCAGTATGGTGTATTGGTAGTAATGTCGGGGGCAGTATGGTGTATTGGTAGTAATGTCGGGGGCTACTCCCTGCTATAGTATGGTGTATTGATAGTAATGTTGGGGGCAGTATGGTGTATTGGTAGTAATGTCGGGGGCAGTATGGTGTATTGGTAGTAATGTTGGGGGCAGTATGGTGTATTGGTAGTAATGTGGGGGCTACTCCCTGCTACAGTATGGTGTATTGGTAGTAATGTCGGGGGCAGTATGGTGTATTGGTAGTAATATCGGGGGCTACTCCCTGCTATAGTATGGTGTATTGGTAGTAATGTCGGGGGCAGTATGGTGTATTGGTAGTAATGTCGGGGGCTACTCCCTGCTATAGTATGGTGTATTGGTAGTAATGTCGGGGGCTACTCCCTGCTATAGTATGGTGTATTGGTAGTAATGTCGGGGGCAGTATGGTGTATTGGTAGTAATGTCGGGGGCTACTCCCTGCTACAGTATGGTGTATTGGTAGTAATGTCGGGGGCTACTCCCTGCTATAGTATGGTGTATTGGTAGTAATGTTGGGGGCAGTATGGTGTATTGGTAGTAATGTCGGGGGCTACTCCCTGCTATAGTATGGTGTATTGGTAGTAATGTCGGGGGCAGTATGGTGTATTGGTAGTAATGTCGGGGGGCAGTATGGTGTATTGGTAGTAATGTCGGGGGGCAGTATGGTGTATTGGTAGTAATGTCGGGGGCTACTCCCTGCTATAGTATGGTGTATTGGTAGTAATGTTGGGGGCAGTATGGTGTATTGGTAGTAATGTCGGGGCTACTCCCTGCTATAGTATGGTGTATTGGTAGTAATGTCGGGGGCAGTATGGTGTATTGGTAGTAATGTTGGGGGCAGTATGGTGTATTGGTAGGAATGTCGGGGCAGTATGGTGTATTGGTAGTAATGTCGGGGGCTACTCCCTGCTATAGTATGGTGTATTGGTAGTAATGTCGGGGGCAGTATGGTGTATTGGTAGTAATGTTGGGGGCTACTCCCTGCTATAGTATGGTGTATTGGTAGTAATGTCGGGGGCAGTATGGTGTATTGGTAGTAATGTCGGGGCTACTCCCTGCTACAGTATGGTGTATTGGTAGTAATGTCGGGGGCAGTATGGTGTATTGGTAGTAATGTTGGGGGCAGTATGGTGTATTGGTAGGAATGTCGGGGCAGTATGGTGTATTGGTAGTAATGTCGGGGCCACTCCATGCTATAGTATGGTGTATTGGTAGTAATGTCGGGGGCAGTATGGTGTATTGGTAGTAATGTTGGGGGCTACTCCCTGCTATAGTATGGTGTATTGGTAGTAATGTCGGGGGCAGTATGGTGTATTGGTAGTAATGTCGGGGGCTACTCCCTGCTACAGTATGGTGTATTGGTAGTAATGTCGGGGGCAGTATGGTGTATTGGTAGTAATGTCGGGGGCTACTCCCTGCTATAGTATGGTGTATTGGTAGTAATGTCGGGGGCAGTATGGTGTATTGGTAGTAATGTCGGGGGCTACTCCCTGCTACAGTATGGTGTATTGGTAGTAATGTCGGGGGCAGTATGGTGTATTGGTAGTAATGTTGGGGGCAGTATGGTGTATTGGTAGTAATGTCGGGGGCAGTATGGTGTATTGGTAGTAATGTTCGGGGCTACTCCCTGCTATAGTATGGTGTATTGGTAGTAATGTTGGGGCTACTCCCTGCTATAGTATGGTGTATTGGTAGTAATGTCGGGGGCTACTCCCTGCTATAGTATGGTGTATTGGTAGTAATGTTGGGGCTACTCCCTGCTATAGTATGGTGTATTTTTAGTAATGTCGGGGGCAGTATGGTGTATTGGTAGTAATGTCGGGGGCAGTATGGTGTATTGGTAGTAATGTCGGGGGCTACTCCCTGCTATAGTATGGTGTATTGATAGTAATGTTGGGGGCAGTATGGTGTATTGGTAGTAATGTCGGGGGCAGTATGGTGTATTGGTAGTAATGTTGGGGGCAGTATGGTGTATTGGTAGTAATGTCGGGGGCTACTCCCTGCTACAGTATGGTGTATTGGTAGTAATGTCGGGGGCAGTATGGTGTATTGGTAGTAATGTCGGGGGCTACTCCCTGCTATAGTATGGTGTATTGGTAGTAATGTCGGGGGCAGTATGGTGTATTGGTAGTAATGTTGGGGGCTACTCCCTGCTATAGTATGGTGTATTGGTAGTAATGTCGGGGGCTACTCCCTGCTATAGTATGGTGTATTGGTAGTAATGTCGGGGGCAGTATGGTGTATTGGTAGTAATGTCGGGGGCTACTCCCTGCTACAGTATGGTGTATTGGTAGTAATGTCGGGGGCTACTCCCTGCTATAGTATGGTGTATTGGTAGTAATGTTGGGGGCAGTATGGTGTATTGGTAGTAATGTCGGGGGCTACTCCCTGCTATAGTATGGTGTATTGGTAGTAATGTCGGGGGCAGTATGGTGTATTGGTAGTAATGTCGGGGGCAGTATGGTGTATTGGTAGTAATGTCGGGGGCAGTATGGTGTATTGGTAGTAATGTCGGGGGCTACTCCCTGCTATAGTATGGTGTATTGGTAGTAATGTTGGGGGCAGTATGGTGTATTGGTAGTAATGTCGGGGGCTACTCCCTGCTATAGTATGGTGTATTGGTAGTAATGTCGGGGGCAGTATGGTGTATTGGTAGTAATGTTGGGGGCAGTATGGTGTATTGGTAGGAATGTCGGGGGCAGTATGGTGTATTGGTAGTAATGTCGGGGCTACTCCCTGCTATAGTATGGTGTATTGGTAGTAATGTCGGGGGCAGTATGGTGTATTGGTAGTAATGTTGGGGGCTACTCCCTGCTATAGTATGGTGTATTGGTAGTAATGTCGGGGGCAGTATGGTGTATTGGTAGTAATGTCGGGGGCTACTCCCTGCTACAGTATGGTGTATTGGTAGTAATGTCGGGGGCAGTATGGTGTATTGGTAGTAATGTTGGGGGCAGTATGGTGTATTGGTAGTAATGTCGGGGGCAGTATGGTGTATTGGTAGTAATGTCGGGGGCTACTCCCTGCTACAGTATGGTGCATTGGTAGTAATGTCGGGGGCAGTATGGTGTATTGGTAGTAATGTCGGGGGCAGTATGGTGTATTGGTAGTAATGTCGGGGGCTACTCCCTGCTATAGTATGGTGTATTGGTAGTAATGTCGGGGGCTACTCCCTGCTATAGTATGGTGTATTGGTAGTAATGTCGGGGGCAGTATGGTGTATTGGTAGTAATGTCGGGGGCTACTCCCTGCTATAGTATGGTGTATTGGTAGTAATGTCGAGGGCTACTCCCTGCTATAGTATGGTGTATTGGTAGTAATGTCGGGGGCTACTCCCTGCTATAGTATGGTGTATTGGTAGTAATGTCGGGGGCAGTATGGTGTATTGGTAGTAATGTCGGGGGCTACTCCCTGCTATAGTATGGTGTATTGATAGTAATGTCGGGGGCAGTATGGTGTATTGGTAGTAATGTCGGGGGCTACTCCCTGCTATAGTATGGTGTATTGGTAGTAATGTCGGGGGCAGTATGGTGTATTGGTAGTAATGTTGGGGGCAGTATGGTATATTGGTAGTAATGTCGGGGGCTACTCCCTGCTACAGTATGGTGTATTGGTAGTAATGTTGGGGGCTACTCCCTGCTACAGTATGGTGTATTGGTAGTAATGTCGGGGGCTACTCCCTGCTATAGTATGGTGTATTGGTAGTAATGTCGGGCGCAGTATGGTGTTTTGGTAGTAATGTTGGGGGCAGTATGGTATATTGGTAGTAATGTCGGGGGCTACTCCCTGCTACAGTATGGTGTATTGGTAGTAATGTTAGGGGCTACTCCCTGCTACAGTATGGTGTATTGGTAGTAATGTCGGGGGCTACTCCCTGCTATAGTATGGTGTATTGGTAGTAATGTCGGGGGCTACTCCCTGCTATAGTATGGTGTATTGGTAGTAATGTCGGGGGCAGTATGGTGTATTGGTAGTAATGTCGGGGCTACTCCCTGCTACAGTATGGTGTATTGGTAGTAATGTCGGGGGCAGTATGGTGTATTGGTAGTAATGTCGGGGGCAGTATGGTGTATTGGTAGTAATGTTGGGGGCTACTCCCTGCTATAGTATGGTGTATTGGTAGTAATGTCGGGGGCATTATGGTGTATTGGTAGTAATGTCGGGGGCTACTCCCTGCTATAGTATGGTGTATTGGTAGTAATGTCGGGGGGCAGTATGGTGTATTGGTAGTAATGTCGGGGGCTACTCCCTGCTATAGTATGGTGTATTGGTAGTAATGTCGGGGGCAGTATGGTGTATTGGTAGTAATGTCGGGGGCTACTCCCTGCTATAGTATGGTGTATTGGTAGTAATGTCGGGGGCTACTCCCTGCTATAGTATGGTGTATTGGTAGTAATGTCGGGGGCAGTATGGTGTATTGGTAGTAATGTCGGGGGCAGTATGGTGTATTGGTAGTAATGTCGGGGGCAGTATGGTGTATTGGTAGTAATGTCAGGGGCTACTCCCTGCTATAGTATGGTGTATTGGTAGTAATGTCGGGGGGCAGTATGGTGTATTGGTAGTAATGTCGGGGGCTACCCCCTGCTATAGTATGGTGTATTGGTAGTAATGTCGGGGGCAGTATGGTGTATTGGTAGTAATGTTGGGGCTACTCCCTGCTATAGTATGGTGTATTGGTAGTAATGTTGGGGGCAGTATGGTGTATTGGTAGTAATGTCGGGGGCAGTATGGTGTATTGGTAGTAATGTCGGGGCAGTATGGTGTATTGGTAGTAATGTCGGGGGCTACTCCCTGCTATAGTATGGTGTATTGGTAGTAATGTCGGGGGCAGTATGGTGTATTGGTAGTAATGTTGGGGGCTACTCCCTGCTATAGTATGGTGTATTGGTAGTAATGTCGGGGGCTACTCCCTGCTATAGTATGGTGTATTGGTAGTAATGTCGGGGCTACTCCCTGCTATAGTATTGTGTATTGGTAGTAATGTCTGGGGCTACTCCCTGCTATAGTATGGTGTATTGGTAGTAATGTCGGGGGCTACTCCCTGCTATAGTATGGTGTATTGGTAGTAATGTCGGGGGCAGTATGGTGTATTGGTAGTAATGTTGGGGGCTACTCCCTGCTATAGTATGGTGTATTGGTAGTAATGTCTGGGGCTACTCCTTGCTACAGTATGGTGTATTGGTAGTAATGTCGGGGGCTACTCCCTGCTACAGTATGGTGTATTGGTAGTAATGTTGGGGGCAGTATGGTGTATTGGTAGTAATGTTGGGGGCTACTCCCTGCTATAGTATGGTGTATTGGTAGTAATGTCGGGGGCTACTCCCTGCTATAGTATGGTGTATTGGTAGTAATGTCGGGGGCTACTCCCTGCTATAGTATGGTGTATTGGTAGTAATGTCGGGGGCTACTCCCTGCTATAGTATGGTGTATTGATAGTAATGTCGGGGGGCAGTATGGTGTATTGGTAGTAATGTCGGGGGCAGTATGGTGTATTGGTAGTTTTGTCGGGGGCTACTCCCTGATATAGTATGGTGTATTGATAGTAATGTCGGGGGGCAGTATGGTGTATTGGTAGTAATGTCGGGGGCAGTATGGTGTATTGGTAGTAATGTCAGGGGCTACTCCCTGCTATAGTATGGTGTATTGGTAGTAATGTCGGGGGCAGTATGGTGTATTGGTAGTAATGTCAGGGGCAGTATGGTGTATTGGTAGTAATGTCGGGGGGCAGTATGGTGTATTGGTAGTAATGTCGGGGGCTACTCCCTGCTATAGTATGGTGTATTGGTAGTAATGTCGGGGGGCAGTATGGTGTATTGGTAGTAATGTCGGGAGCTACTCCCTGCTATAGTATGGTGTATTGGTAGTAATGTCGGGGGCAGTATGGTGTATTGGTAGTAATGTCGGGGGCAGTATGGTGTATTGGTAGTAATGTCGGGGGCTACTCCCTGCTACAGTATGGTGTATTGGTAGTAATGTCGGGGGCTACTCCCTGCTATAGTATGGTGTATTGGTAGTAATATTGGGGGCTACTCCCTGCTATAGTATGGTGTATTGGTAATAATGTTGGGGGCAGTATGGTGTATTGGTAGTAATGTCGGGGGCAGTATGGTGTATTGGTAGTAATGTCGGGGGCTACTCCCTGCTATAGTATGGTGTATTGGTAGTAATGTCGGGGGCAGTATGGTGTATTGGTAGTAATGTTGGGGGCAGTATGGTGTATTGGTAGTAATGTTGGGGCTACTCCCTGCTATAGTATGGTGTATTGGTAGTAATGTTGGGGGCTACTCCCTGCTATAGTATGGTGTATTGGTAGTAATGTCGGGGGCTACTCCCTGCTATAGTATGGTGTATTGGTAGTAATGTTTGGGGCTACTCCCTGCTATAGTATGGTGTATTGGTAGTAATGTCGGGGGCAGTATGGTGTATTGGTAGTAATGTCTGGGGCTACTCCCTGCTACAGTATGGTGTATTGGTAGTAATGTCGGGGGCAGTATGGTGTATTGGTAGTAATAATAATAATAATAATAATAATAAATAATATGCCATTTAGCAGACGCTTTTATCCAAAGCGACTTACAGTCATGCGTGCATACATTTTTTATTTTTTATTTTTTTGTGTATGGGTGGTCCCGGGGGATCGAACCCACTACCTTGGCGTTACAAGCGCCGTGCTCTACCAGCTGAGCTACAGAGTAATGTCTGGGGCTACTCCCTGCTACAGTATGGTGTATTGGTAGTAATGTCGGGGGCAGTATGGTGTATTGGTAATAATGTTGGGGGCAGTATGGTGTATTGGTAGTAATGTCGGGGGCAGTATGGTGTATTGGTAGTAATGTCGGGGGCTACTCCCTGCTACAGTATGGTGTATTGGTAGTAATGTCGGGGGCAGTATGGTGTATTGGTAGTAATGTCTGGGGCTACTCCCTGCTATAGTATGGTGTATTGGTAGTAATGTCGGGGGCTACTCCCTGCTATAGTATGGTGTATTGGTAGTAATGTCGGGGGCAGTATGGTGTATTGGTAGTAATGTCGGGGGCTACTCCCTGCTATAGTATGGTGTATTGGTAGTAATGTCGGGGGCTACTCCCTGCTATAGTATGGTGTATTGGTAGTAATGATTACACAACCCTTATGTCCCTGGGCCAATCACAACCCTTATCTTATCTGGTTCTGAATATCTGACTAACATTTCCCCTAGGGCCAATCACAAGCCTTATCTTATCTGGTTCTAAATATCTGACTCACATATCTCCCCTGGCCAATCACAAGCCTTATCTTATCTGGATCTAAATATCAGACTCACATATCTCCCCGGGCCAATCACAACCCTTATCTTATCTGGTTCTAAATATCTGACTCACATTTCTCCACGGGCCAATCACAAGCCTTATCTTATCTGGTTCTGAATACCTGACTCACATTTCTTTGAGATGCAAATTAGGACGACTGTTATTCTCCCTCTCTCTCTCTCTCTCTCTTCCTCCCTGCTCGTTCTTTCTCCCCTCTCTTCCTTCATTCTCTCCCAACATCCTTCTTTGTCATAATCCCCCCCCTCAAAATTGCGTTTGTTTTTTTCCGAATTCTTTGTGGGTCTGTGTAATCTGAGGGAAATATGTGTCTCTAATATGGTCATACATTTGGCAGGAAGTTAGGAAGTGCAGCTCAGTTCTAGTGCCCTCGCCAATTCGTTGATATATATGTTGAAGAGGGTGGGGCTTAGGCTCACCCCACAGCCCTGTGGAAAGAAATGTGTGTGTTTTTTTGCCAATTTTAACCACACACTTGTTGTTTGTGTATATTGATTTTATAATGTTGTATGTTTTTTGATAATTAATGTTAATGTTAATGATAATGCAAAGGATTTTCCCAAAGTTGCCTTTTTTGAGTTGGAGGGTTTGTATTTTGTCCAGTAGTTCATTCAATGTAATTGGAGAATCCAGATGGTTCTGGTAGTCTTTAATAGTTGATTCTAAGATTTGTATTTGATTATGTATATTTTTTAGCTGTTTGTTCTTTGTTATAGGGCCAAAAAGATTGGAGAAGTGGTTTATCCATACATCTCCGTTTTGGATAGATAACTCTTTGTGTTGTTGTTTGTTTAGTGTTTGGATAGGTTTCTCAATTTCTTTCTTAGGTTTTTGCATTCTTCATCAAACCATTTGTCATTGTTGTTCATTTTCTTAGGTTTTCTGTTAGAGATTTTTTAGATTTGATAGGGAAGCTGAGAGGTCAAATATACTGTTTAGGTTTTCTACTGCCAAGTTTACACCTTCACTATTACAGTGGAACGTTTTGTCCAGGAAGTTGTCTAGAATGGATTGAATTTGTTGTTGGCTAATTTGTTTTTTGGTAGGTTTCCACACTACTTTCCTTCCATCTATAGCATTTCTTAATATTATTCAGTTCCTTTGGCTTTGATGCCTCATGATTGCCTCTGTAGCTCAATTGGTAGAGCACGGCACTTGTAACGCCAGGGTAGTGGGTTCGATCCCCGGGACCACCCATACGTAAAAATGTATGCACACATGACTGTAAGTCGCTTTGGATAAAAGCGTCTGCTAAATGGCATATTATTATTGAGTATTGCTCTGTTCAAGTAGACTCTGATTTTGCTGTGATCTGATAGGGGTGTCAGTGGGCTGACTGTGAACGCTCTGAGAGACTCTGGGTTGAGGTCAGTGATAAAGTAGTCTACAGTACTACTGCCAAGAGATGAGCTATAGGTGTACCTACCGTAGGAGTCCCCTCGAAGCCTACCATTGACTGTGTACAGACCCAGCGTGCGACAGAGCTGCAGGAGTTGTGACCCGTTTTTGTTGGTTATGTTGTCGTAGTTGTGCCTAGGGGGGCATATGGGGGAGGGAATGCTGTCACCTCCAGGTAGGTGTTTGTCCCCCTGTGTGCTGAGGGTGTAACGTCAGGTTCTGGCATTTAGGTCGCCACAGACTAGTACATGTCCCTGGGTCTGGAAATGATTGATTTCCCCCTCCAGGATGGAGAAGCTGTCTTCATTAAAGTATGGGATTCTAGTGGGTAGATATAGATAGCACATAGGAGGATTTTTCTCTGTTTAAATAATTTCCTGATTGATTTCTAGCCAGATGTCAAATGTTTCTGTTTTGACTAATTTAATAGAGCGAGTTAGGTCTGCTCTATACCAAATTAGCATACCCCCTGAGTCCCTTCCCTGTCTCACACCTGGTAGTTTGGTGGATGGGACTACCAGCTCTCTGTAACCTAGAGGGCAACCAGTGGGTCCGTCTCCTCTACACCATGTTTCTTGTAGGATGACAGTGTCTGTATTTCTGATTTCTTTGGTGAAGTCCAGGTTCCTGCACTTTAGGCCAAAGGCAGATGACCTCAGGCCTTGGATATTTCAGGATGAAATAGTGAAGGCTTTGTGTTCCATAAAGTGTCTAATGTTGTTGGTCGTGTGGTTTAGCCTCAGGCCATTAATTATGAGCAGAGCCTGCTGAGCATCTGGTACATGCCATTGGCTTGGGCTTGTTTGCCTGCTCACGGCCTGGGCGTATGTGTGTGTGTGTGTGTGTGTGTGTATGTGTGTGTGTGTGTGTGTGTGTGTGTGTGTGTGTGTGTCATCACGGCAGGCCGTGGGTGTGATGAGACAAGAGGAGGCCTCTCTCTCTCTCCTCAACCTATCAGAGCCTTATCGCAGATTTGGCCTAGCCAATCACAAGCCTTATCTTATCTGCAACTTTAATAGCCCTAACTTGCTGATTTGAACGGGGTGGGGAGAGAGGTAGAGAGAGAGGGAGGGAGAGAGGGAGGGAGGGATAGAGGTAGAGAGAGAGAGGGAGGGAGGGAGGGAGGGAGGGAGGGAGGGAGGGAGAAATAATAGGAGAAAAGGAGACACAAAGAGAGAGGGAGGGAGGGAAAGAGGGAGTCTGCTGGAGTACCGAAATAGACCAAATACAAACTACCATCTAACACAGAGAGGAAAACACCTGGAATTGTGTGTGTGTGTGTGTGTGTGTTGTGTGTGTGTGTGTGTGTGTGTGTGTGTGTGTGTGTGTGTGTGTGTGTGTGTGTGTGTGTGTGTGTGTGTGAGAGAGTTAATGAGAGATCTAGAGAGCCTCTCCGCGGTATTAAATAAAAGGAGAATTCTCTTCATTATTAATGAATAATGTATCAAGTCACAAGTGTGTGTGTGTGTGTGTGTGTGTGTGTGTGTGTGTGTGTGTGTGTGTGTGTGTGTGTGTGTGTGCGCTGAGAACTGACTGTAATAATGGGTTTATCAAAACAGCCAAACTAGCTAGACCTGGACATGTCTTCCCAAAGAGAGCTGACCCAGTGGTGTGGGCCCCCCTCCCCCCAGCACTCTGAAAAGGAGGATTTGAAACATTGAATTAGGTCAACAAAGTCCTCTCCTCTCGACAGGTGTGTGAATGCATTTACATTTAAGTCATTTTAGCAGACGCTCTTATCCAGAGCGACTTACAGTTAGGGAGTGCATAAATTTTTCATACAGGCCCCCCCCGTGGGAATCGAACCCACAACCCTGGCGTTGCAAGCGCCATGCTCTACCAACTGAGCTACAGGCTTGAATGTGTGTGTTTCGGTGTGTGTGTGTGTGTGTGTGGTTGTGTTTATGTACGTTTGTGTGTGTGTTTGTGTGTGTGTGTGTGTTTGTGTGTGTGTGTGTCTGTGTGTGTGTGTGTGTGTCTGTATATGTGTGTGTCCGTGTGTGTGTGTCTGTGTGTGTGTGTGTGACCCAGTTGAGTCTTTCTCTCTCCTGCATGTGAGTGATGATCCCCAGATGGTTCTCACAGCTCACCACACCAGTCAGATGACGTTACCATCCATTGCTTACGCAACGCTCCGTCAGGCTTCACTACACTGTCAGACCTCTATAATGGCTTATAATGCTTCATAGTGCTCTTTTACAACATTATCAGACCTTTATAAGGGCTTGATAATGCTACACAAAGCTCCACCAGAACATCATAACACTATGAGGCCTTTATAATGCCTGATAATGCTTTATAATGCCACTCAATGCTCAGTATGACGTTCACAACACTGTAAGGCCTTTATAATGCCTTATAATGCTTTATAATGCCACTCAATGCTCAGTATGACGTTCACAACACTGTAAGGCCTTTATAATGCCTTATAATGCTTTATAATGCCACTCAATGCTCTGTATGGCGTTCACAACACTGTAAGGCCTTTATAATGCCTTATAATGCTTTATAATGCCACTCAATGCTCAGTATGGCGTTCACAACACTGTAAGGCCTTTATAATGCCTTATAATGCTTTATAATGCCACTCAATGCTCAGTATGGCGTTCACAACACTGTAAGGCCTTTATAATGCCTTATAATGGTTTATAATGCCACTCAATGCTCAGTATGGCGTTCACAACACTGTGAGACCTTGATAATGCCTAATAATGCTTTATAATGCCACTCAATACTCAGTATGGCGTTCACAACACTGTAAGGCCTTTATAATGCCTTATAATGCTTTATAATGCCACTCAATGCTCAGTATGGCGTTCACAACACTGTAAGGCCTTTATAATGCCTTATAATGCTTTATAATGCCACTCAATGCTCTGGATGGCGTTCACAACACTGTAAGGCCTTTATAATGCCTTATAATGCTTTATAATGCCACTCAATGCTCAGTATGGCGTTCACAACACTGTAAGGCCTTTATAATGCCTTATAATGCTTTATAATGCCACTCAATGCTCAGTATGGCGTTCACAACACTGTAAGGCCTTTATAATGCATTATGATACTTATAATGCTTTATAATGCCACTCAATGCTCAGTATGGCGTTCACAACACTGTAAGGCCTTTATAATGCCTTATGATACTTATAATGCTTTATAATGCCACTCAATGCTCAGTAAGATGTGTCTTTCTAAGGTGTCTTAATGCCCCTTATAGAACATTTAACATGGCTGCTTGTCTTAATGTCCCTTATAGAACAATTAAAATATGTCTTTCTAAAGTGTCTTAATGGCCCTTATAGAACATTTTAAAATGTGTTGTCACTGGTTGTTATTTGGTGGTCTGACTGCTCTACAGACGTCATGGTGACGTGATCCCACGGCCACATATTGACCGCTGGGTTGCAGATAAAGGGATGAGATGATGGAAGAGAGGCTGGAGAGAGGAGGGGAAGAATGACGGAGGTGTGTTTATATGGAAGAATGATGGAGGTGTGTTTATATGGAAGAATGATGGAGGTGTGTTTATATGGAAGAATGATGGAGGTGTGTTTATATGGAAGAATGATGGAGGTGTGTTTATATGGAAGAATGATGGAGGTGTGTTTATATGGAAGAATGATGGAGGTGTGTTTATATGGAAGAATGATGGAGGTGTGTTTATATGGAAGAATGATGGAGGTGTGTGTAGATGGAAGAATGATGGAGGTGTGTTTATATGGAAGAATGATGGAGGTGTGTTTATATGGAAGAATGATGGAGGTGTGTGTAGATGGAAGAATGATGGAGGTGTGTTTATATGGAAGAATGATGGAGGTGTGTTTATATGGAAGAATGATGGAGGTGTGTTTATATGGAAGAATGATGGAGGTGTGTTTATATGGAAGAATGATGGAGGTGTGTTTATATGGAAGAATGATGGAGGTGTGTTTATATGGAAGAATGATGGAGGTGTGTTTATATGGAAGAATGATGGAGGTGTGTTTATATGGAAGAATGATGGAGGTGTGTTTATATGGAAGAATGATGGAGGTGTGTTTATATGGAAGAATGATGGAGGTGTGTTTATATGGAAGAATGACGGAGGTGTGTTTATATGGAAGAATGATGGAGGTGTGTTTATATGGAAGAATGATGGAGGTGTGTTTATATGGAAGAATGACGGAGGTGTGTTTATATGGAAGAATGATGGAGGTGTGTTTATATGGAAGAATGATGGAGGTGTGTATATATGGAAGAATGATGGAGGTGTGTTTATATGGAAGAATGATGGAGGTGTGTTTATATGGAAGAATGATGGAGGTGTGTTTATATGGAAGAATGATGGAGGTGTGTATATATGGAAGAATGATGGAGGTGTGTTTATATGGAAGAATGATGGAGGTGTGTATATATGGAAGAATGATGGAGGTGTGTTTATAGGGAAGAATGATGGAGGTGTGTTTATATGGAAGAATGATGGAGGTGTGTTTATATGGAAGAATGATGGAGGTGTGTATATATGGAAGAATGATGGAGGTGTGTTTATATGGAAGAATGATGGAGGTGTGTTTATATGGAAGAATGATAGAGGTGTGTTTATATGGAAGAATGATGGAGGTGTGTTTATAGGGAAGAATGATGGAGGTGTGTTTATAGGGAAGAATGATGGAGGTGTGTATATATGGAAGAATGATGGAGGTGTGTTTATATGGAAGAATGATGGAGGTGTGTATATATGGAAGAATGATGGAGGTGTGTTTATAGGGAAGAATGATGGAGGTGTGTTTATATGGAAGAATGATGGAGGTGTGTTTATATGGAAGAATGATGGAGGTGTGTATATATGGAAGAATGATGGAGGTGTGTTTATATGGAAGAATGATGGAGGTGTGTTTATAGGGAAGAATGATGGAGGTGTGTTTATAGGGAAGAATGATGGAGGTGTGTTTATAGGGAAGAATGATGGAGGTGTGTTTATATGGAAGAATGATGGAGGTGTGTTTATATGGAAGAATGATGGAGGTGTGTTTATATGGAAGAATGATGGAGGTGTGTTTATATGGAAGAATGATGGAGGTGTGTATATATGGAAGAATGATGGAGGTGTGTTTATATGGAAGAATGATGGAGGTGTGTTTATATGGAAGAATGATGGAGGTGTGTTTATATGGAAGAATGATGGAGGTGTGTTTATATGGAAGAATGATGGAGGTGTGTTTATATGGAAGAATGATGGAGGTGTGTTTATAGGGAAGAATGATGGAGGTGTGTTTATAGGGAAGAATGATGGAGGTGTGTTTATAGGGAAGAATGATGGAGGTGTGTTTATAGGGAAGAATGATGGAGGTGTGTTTATATGGAAGAATGATGGAGGTGTGTTTATATGGAAGAATGATGGAGGTGTGTTTATATGGAAGAATGATGGAGGTGTGTTTATATGGAAGAATGATGGAGGTGTGTTTATATGGAAGAATGATGGAGGTGTGTTTATATGGAAGAATGATGGAGGTGTGTTTATATGGAAGAATGATGGAGGTGTGTTTATATGGAAGAATGATGGAGGTGTGTTTATATGGAAGAATGATGGAGGTGTGTTTATATGGAAGAATGATGGAGGTGTGTTTATATGGAAGAATGATGGAGGTGTGTTTATATGGAAGAATGATGGAGGTGTGTTTATATGGAAGAATGATGGAGGTGTGTTTATATGGAAGAATGATGGAGGTGTGTTTATATGGAAGAATGATGGAGGTGTGTTTATATGGAAGAATGATGGAGGTGTGTGTGTAGCAGAGTACCTTCCGTTAGCGCCCCCTGCAGGCTAGCCAGTTAGTTTAGAATGATGGAGGTGTGTATGTGTGTGCAGCAGAGTACCTTCCGTTAGCGCCCCCTGCAGGCTAGCCAGTTAGTTTAATGCTGGGTAGAGAGAGACATCATCACCGTTTCATTTACTTCTCTCTCTTGTTCTCTTGTTCTCTCGTTCTGTTTGTCACCAGCTTGTCTCCATCTTTCATTATAGGATGGACAAACAGGCGTAGAGGTGATCTCTCTCTCTCTCTTTCTATGTCTCTCCCTATCTCGCTTTCGCTCTCTCTCTCTCTCTCTCTCTCTCTCTCTCTCTCTCTCTCTCTCTCTCTCTCTCTCTCTCTCTCTCTCTTTCTTTCTCTCTCTCTCGCTCTCGCTCTCTCGCTCTCTCGCTCTCTCGCTCTCTCGCTCTCTCTCTCTTGCTCTCTCCCTCCCTCCCCTCATTCTCTCTCTCTCTCTCTCTCCCTCCCCTCGTGCTCTCTCTCTTTCTCTCTCTCTCTCTCCCTCCCCTCAATCTCTCTCTCTCTCTGTCTCTCTCTCTCTCTCTCTCACTCTCTCTCCCTCCCCTCGCTCGCTTTCTCTCTCCATCTCTCTCTCTCTCCCCCACTCCCCTCGTCCTCTGTCCTGTTGTAATATTAATGATTGTTATTTCTCCTGGAAGAGATTACATTAGAACACAGCAGAATGCTGTTTTGCTGAAGGGACAACTGTTATTTTATGTAACCCTACATCTATCTCTTTATCTCTCTTTATCTCTATCTCTTTATCTCTCTCTTTCTCTCTCACTCTCTCTCTCTCTCTCTTTCTTTCTCTCTCTCTCTCTCTCTCTCTCTCTCTCTCTCTCTCTCTCTCTCTCTCTCTCTCTCTCTCTCTCTCTCTCTCTCTCTCTCTCTCTCTCTCTCTCTCTCTCTCTCTCTCTCTCTCTCTCTCTCTCTCTCTCTCTCTCTCTCTCTCTCTCTCTCTCTCTCTCAATTCAATTTCAATTCAATTTAATTTCAATTCAATTTCAATTTAAGGGCTTTATTGGCATGGGAAACGTATGTTAACTTTGCCAAAGCAAGTGAAGTAGATAATAAACTAAAGTGAAATAAACAATAAATATTAACAGTAAACATTACACTCTCGCTCTCTTTCTCCATCCCCTCGCTCTCTCTCTCTCTCTCTCTCTCTCTCTCTCTCTCTCTCTCTCTCTCTCTTGCTCTCTCCCTCCCTCCCTCATTCTCTCTTTCTCTCTCTCTCCCTCCCCTCATGCTCTCTCTCTTTCTCTCTCTCTCTCCCTCCCCTCCATCTCTCTCGCTCTCTCTGTCTCTCTCTCTCTCTCTCTCTCTCTCTCTCTCTCTCTCACTCTCTCTCCCTCCCCTCGCTCACTTTCTCTCTCCATCTCTCTCTCTCTCCCCCACTCCCCTCGTCCTCTGTCCTGTTGTAATATTAATGATTGTTATTTCTCCTGGAAGAGATTACATTAGAACACAGCAGAATGCTGTTTTGCTGAAGGGACAACTGTTATTTTATGTAACCCTATATCTATCTCTTTATCTCTCTATCTCTATCTCTTTATCGCTATCTTTCTCTCACTCTCTCTCTCTCTCTCTCTTTCTTTCTCTCTCTCTCTTTATCTCTATATCTTTATCTCTCTCTCTATCTCTCTCTCTCTCTCTTTCTCTCTCTCTCTCGCTCTCTCTCATCTCTTTATCTCTCGCTCTCACTCTCTCTCTCTCTCTCTCTCTCGCTCTCGCTGTCTCTATCTCTCTCTCTCTCTCTCTCTCTCTCTCTCTCTCTCTCTCTCTCTCTCTCTCTCTCTCTCTCTCTCTCTCAATTCAATTTCAATTCAATTTAATTTCAATTCAATTTCAATTTAAGGGCTTTATTGGCATGGGAAACGTATGTTAACATTGCCAAAGCAAGTGCAGTAGATAATAAACTAAAGTGAAATAAACAATAAATATTAACAGTAAACATTACACTCAGAAGTTCCAAAAGAATAAATACATTTCAAATGTCATATTATGTATATATACAGTGTTGTAACAATGTGCAATAGTTAAAGTACAAATGGGAAAATAAATAAACATAAATATGGGTTGTATTTACAATGGTGTTTGTTCTTCACTCGTTGCCCTTTTCTTCTGGCAACAGGTCACACATCTTGCAGCTGTGATGGCACACTGTGGTTTTTCACCCAGTAGATAAGGGAGTTTATCAAAATTGGGTTTGTTTTCAAATTATTTGTGGATCGCTGTAATCTGAGGGAAATATGTGTCTCTAATATGGTCATACATTTGGTAGGAGGTTAGGAAGTGCAGTTCAGTTTCCACCTCATTTTGTGGGCAGTGTGCACATAGCCTGTCTTCTCTTGAGAGCCAGGTCTGCCTACGGCGGCCTTTCTCAATAGCAAGGCTATGCTCACTGAGTCTGTACACAGTCAAAGCTTTCCTTAAGTTTGGGTCAGTCACAGTGGTCAGGTATTCTGCCACTGTGTACTCTCTGTTAAGGGCCAAATAGCATTCTAGTTTGCTCTGTTTTTTTGTTTGTTCTTTCCAATGTGTCAAGTAATTCTCTTTTTGTTTTCTCATGATTTGGTTGGGTCTAATTGTGTTGTTGTTGTTGTTGTTGTTGTTGTCCTGGGGCTGTGTGGGGTCTGTTTGTGTTTGTGAACAGAGGCCCAGGACAAGCTTACTTAGGGGACTCTTCTCCAAGTTCATCTCTCTGTAGGTGATGGCTTTGTTATGGAAGGTTTGGGAATCGCTTCCATTTAAGTGGTTATATAATTCTCTCTCTCTCTCTCTCTCTCTCTCTCTCTCTCTCTCTCTCTCTCTCTCTCTCTCTCTCTCTCTCTCTCTCTCTCTCTCTCTCTCTCTCTCTCTCTCTCTCTCTCTCACTCTCAAAATTCAAATTCAAATTCAAGCTGCTTTATTGGCATGAAAAACATTGCGTCAGTATTGCCAAAGCAACAATGTATACAATATACATTGTAATACAATAATGAAGAATAATATATAATAATAATCTCTCTCCCTCTCTCTCTCCCTCCCTCTCTCAATCTACTACCTCTCTCCCTCTCTCCCTCCCTCCCTCCCTCTCTCAATCCACTATTTCCTCTCTCCCTCTCTCTCTCCCTTCTTTCTCCCTCCCTCTCTCAATCCATTATTTCCTCTCTCCCTCCCTCTCTACCTCTCTCTCTCTCTCTCTCTCTTTCTCCCCCTCTCAGCCTCTCAGAGTTAAGTGCATTAGACTATAATTGAATGAATCATTGACTGTGGCATTGCGTCGTGTATTAAATGTGTGTGTGTGTGTGTGAATGAGTATAGCCTTGCCGACTGGGGAAAGTCAAAATGAGATTTACAGGGAGTGCAGGCTTTTGTTCCCGCCATGCTCTAACACACCTGATTGTTATCTAATCCATAATCATCAAGACCAGTTAAATCATCTGTGTTAGTGCTGGGTTGGAACTAAACAGTGCACTCTGTCATCTGTCATTAAGATTCTCATAGCTCTATGGTCCTGGTCACCAGTAGTGGTATAGTCCAGTGTTTCTATGGTCCTGGTCACCAGTAGTGGTATAGTCCAGTGTTTCTATAGTCCTGGTCACCAGTAGTGGTATAGTCCAGTGTTTCTAATGTCCTGGTCACCAGTAGTGGTATAGTCCAGTGTTTCTATGGTCCTGGTCACCAGTAGTGGTATAGTCCAGTGTTTCTATAGTCCTGGTTACCAGTAGTGGTATAGTCCAGTGTTTCTATGGTCCTGGTCACCAGTAGTGGTATAGTCCAGTGTTTCTATAGTCCTGGTTACCAGTAGTGGTATAGTCCAGTGTTTCTATGGTCCTGGTCACCAGTAGTGGTATAGTCCAGTGTTTCTATGGTCCTGGTCACCAGTAGTGGTATAGTCCAGTGTTTCTATGGTCCTGGTCACCAGTAGTGGTATAGTCCAGTGTTTCTATGGTCCTGGTCACCAGTAGTGGTATAGTCCAGTGTTTCTATGGTCCTGGTCACCAGTAGTGGTATAGTCCAGTGTTTCTATGGTCCTGGTCACCAGTAGTGGTATAGTCCAGTGTTTCTATGGTCCTGGTCACCAGTAGTGGTATAGTCCAGTGTTTCTATAGTCCTGGTCACCAGTAGTGGTATAGTCCAGTGTTTCTATGGTCCTGGTCACCAGTAGTGGTATAGTCCAGTGTCTCTATGGTCCTGGTCACCAGTAGTGGTATAGTCCAGTGTTTCTATGGTCCTGGTCACCAGTAGTGGTATAGTCCAGTGTTTCTATAGTCCTGGTCACCAGTAGTGGTATAGTCCAGTGTTTCTATGGTCCTGGTCACCAGTAGTGGTATAGTCCAGTGTCTCTATGGTCCTGGTCACCAGTAGTGGTATAGTCCAGTGTTTCTATGGTCCTGGTCACCAGTAGTGGTATAGTCCAGTGTTTCTATGGTCCTGGTCACCAGTAGTGGTATAGTCCAGTGTTTCTATGGTCCTGGTCACCAGTAGTGGTATAGTCCAGTGTTTGTTAGTCCTGGGATTGGTTGGGTTTTGCTCCTGATTCAACTAATCAAAGGGTTGATTATGAGTTGATAAGTTCAATCAAGTGTGTTACCCAGGACCAGGATTGGGACGTTGGGAATAGGGTGCTATTTGATCAGCCCTTTGGGTCCCCAGGATTGGTAAACACTGTTGTAGGGAATAGGGTGCTATTTGAGACGCGACATGCGTGTGAGTGTGAGAGTGAACACATTTTACTGAACCAGGAAGTCCTCACTGCAATAGTAAACCAACTAAAATTCAGAGAAGTGAGGACTCTCACCCCCTCTCTCTCGCTCTCTCTTTCCCTCCCTCCCTCCCTCCCTCCCTCCCTCCCTCCCTTCTCACTCACTCACTCACTCACTCACTCACTCACTCACTCACTCACTCACTCACTCACTCACTCACTCACTCACTCACTCACTCACTCACTCACTCACTCTCTCTCTCTCTCTCTCTCTCTCTCTCTCTCTCTCTCTCTCTCTCTCTCTCTCTCTCTCTCTCTCTCTCTCTCTCTCTCTCTCTCTCTCTCTCCTCCCCCTCTCTCGCTCTCTCTCCCCCCTCTCTCTCTCTCATTCCCTCCCCCCTCTCTCGCTCTCTCTTTCCCTCCCCCTCTTTCGCTCTCTCTTTCCCTCCCTCCCTCCCTCCCTCCCTCTTTCCCTCCCTCCCTCCCTCCCTCCCTCCCTCCCTCCCTCCCTCCCTTCTCACTCACTCACTTACTCACTCACTCACTCACTATGTGTACTCTGGCCTCCAAGGAGAGCAGAGATGAGAAGAGAGGGATATTGGACATTAGAAAAGAGGAGAGTGAGTGGGTGTGAGAAGGAGAGAGGTTAATATAAAGTGAGGGAGGGAGGGAGAGAGTAAGAGAGAGAGAGAGAGAGAGAGAGAGAGAGAGAGAGAGAGAGAGAGAGAGAGAGAGAGATAGAGAGAGCAAGGGAGAGAGAGAGACAGAGAGAGCGAGAGAGAGAGAGAGAGAGAGAGAGGGGGGGGAGATACTGTGGTTGTGGGAGAGCAATAGAGAGATTGAGAAAGAGTGAAAATTAGTTACAGAAATATGGAAGCGAGAGAAAGAAAGAGAGGGAGAGGGGGAGGGGGAGAGTTGATGTTGTTTTGTCAGTTTCCCCTGTGGGGTTTGGCTGCTTGTTAAAAAGTCCTGACAGAGAAACCGACGCAACAACACACACACACACACACACACACACACACACACACACACACACACGTCATTGACTGTGCTCAGAGCCCTGCAGACTAACACAGTGTGTGTCTTTGTGTTCTCTGCTATATATATATATATCCTATACTTCACACCATAGAGAGATGCTATCTGCTTTTATTACCTCCAACACCGCCTCTCCTGTGTGTGCGTGTGTGTGTGTCTACGTGTGGCTGTGTGTGTGTGTGTGTGTGTGTGTGTGTTTTTAACCTTGATTCATTATCGGTTATTACAGCATGTTAATAATTATGCAACACCATGTCTTTTATCCAGCCCATCATCATTAGATAGATAGCACTGTGTTCTTGGTGTGAACTAAGAGTTTCTGGAATTCATTCCACTTCATATTAGTTCCATGTTCTACTGTTAACCTAGTAGAATGACTACTGTAGAACATTAGAATGTCTTTTATAGAACATTAGAACGACTACTGTAGAACATTAGAATGTCTTTTATAGAACATTAGAACGACTACTGTAGAACATTAGAATGTCTTTTATAGAACATTAGAACGACTACTGTAGAACATTAGAATGTATTTTATAGAACATTAGAACGACTGCTGTAGAACATTAGAATGTATTTTATAGAACATTAGAACGACTACTGTAGAACATTAGAATGTATTTTATAGAACATTAGAACGACTACTGTAGAACATTAGAATGTCTTTTATAGAACATTAGAATGCATTTTATAGAACATTAGAACGACTACTGTAGAACATTAGAATGTCTTTTATAGAACATTAGAACGACTACTGTAGAACATTAGAATGTCTTTTATAGAACATTAGAACGACTACTGTAGAACATTAGAATGTCTTTAATAGGACATTAGAATTACTACTGTAGAACATTAGAATGTCTTTTATAGAACATTAGAACGACTACTGTAGAACATTAGAATGCATTTTATAGAACATTAGAACGACTACTGTAGAACATTAGAATGTATTTTATAGAACATTAGAACGACTACTGTAGAACATTATAATGTCTTTTATAGAACATTAGAATGACTACTGTAGAACATTAGAGTGTCTTTTATAGAACATTAGAATGACTACTGTAGAACATTATAATGTCTTTTATAGAACATTAGAACGACTACTGTAGAACATTAGAATGTCTTTTATAGAACATTCTCTCTCTCTTCTTTCACATCATTATCCACGGAGTGGGCATGGGACTGAAGTGTGTGTTATCTCATTGATCTTTACGTGGCTGTCAGTATCTCCGGTCCTCAGTATGTCTGTCGTGAGCAGGTCATGGGGACTGCTCCTCTCCTCTCTCTTCCTCTCCTCTCTCATCCTCCTTTCTGCTCTCTGCGTCTCTGGAGACCACCCCTCAGAGAGACCACTCCTCAGAGAGACCACCCCTCAGAGAGACCACCCCTCAGAGAGACCACTCCTCAGAGAGACCACCCCTCAGAGAGACCACCCCTTAGAGAGACCACTCCTCAGAGAGACCACCCCTCAGAGAGACCACCCCTCAGAGAGACTACTCCTCAGAGAGACCACTCCTCAGAGAGACCACCCCTCAGAGAGACAACCCCTCAGAGAGACTACTCCTCAGAGAGACAACCCCTCAGAGAGACCACCCCTCAGAGAGACCACCCCTTGGAGAGACCACTCCTCAGAGAGACTACTCCTCAGAGAGACCACCCCTCAGAGAGACCACCCCTCAGAGAGACCACTCCTCAGAGAGACCACCCCTCAGAGAGACCACTCCTCAGAGAGACCACCCCTCAGAGAGACCACTCCTCAGAGAGACCACTCCTCAGAGAGACCACTCCTCAGAGAGACCACCCCTCAGAGAGACCACTCCTCAGAGAGACCACCCCTCAGAGAGACCACCCCTCAGAGAGACCACTCCTCAGAGAGACCACCCCTGAGAGAGACCACCCCTCGGAGAGACCACTCCTCAGAGAGACCACCCCTCATAGAGACCTAGAGTTTGTTTATAGTTTCTGGACAGGGTGTGACTTTATTCTATTTGATCCTGGACCAGTTGTTATAGACATAAAGTAACCCTCAGTCAGGATGACCATTTCAGGACAGTGTTGTATAGTGACTACAGTATGTTGTAGGACAGTGTTATATAGTGACTACAGTATGTTGTAGGACAGTGTTATATAGTGACTACAGTATGTTGTAGGACAGTGTTATATAGTGACTACAGTATGTTGTAGGACAGTGTTATATAGTGACTACAGTATGTTGTAGGACAGCGTTATATAGTGACTACAGTATGTTGTAGGACAGTGTTATATAGTGACTACAGTATGTTGTAGGACAGTGTTATATAGAGACTACAGTATGTTGTAGGACAGCGTTATATAGTGACTACAGTATATTGTAGGACAGTGTTATATAGTGACTACAGTATGTTGTAGGACAGTGTTATATAGTGACTACAGTATGTTGTAGGACAGTGTTATATAGTGACTACAGTATGTTGTAGGACAGTGTTATATAGTGACTACAGTATGTTGTAGGACAGTGTTATATAGTGACTACAGTATGTTGTAGGACAGTGTTATTTAGTGACTACAGTATGTTGTAGGACAGTGTTATATAGTGACTACAGTATGTTGTAGGACAGTGTTATATAGTGACTACAGTATGTTGTAGGACAGTGTTGTATAGTGACTACAGTATGTTGTAGGACAGTGTTATATAGTGACTACAGTATGTTGTAGGACAGTGGTATATAGTGACTACAGTATGTTGTAGGACAGTGTTATATAGTGACTACAGTATGTTGTAGGACAGTGTTATATAGTGACTACAGTATGTTGTAGGACAGTGTTATATAGTGACTACAGTATGTTGTAGGACAGTGTTATATAGTGACTACAGTATGTTGTAGGACAGTGTTATATAGTGACTACAGTATGTTGTAGGACAGTGTTATATAGTGACTACAGTATGTTGTATGACAGTGTTATATAGTGACTACAGTATGTTGTAGGACAGTGTTATATAGTGACTACAGTATGTTGTAGGACAGTGTTATATAGTGACTACAGTATGTTGTAGGACAGTGTTATATAGTGACTACAGTATGTTGTAGGGCAGTGTTATATAGTGACTACAGTATGTTGTAGGACAGTGTTATATAGTGACTACAGTATGTTGTAGGACAGTGTTATATAGTGACTACAGTATGTTGTAGGACAGTGTTATATAGTGACTACAGTATGTTGTTGGACAGTGTTATATAGTGACTACAGTATGTTGTAGGACAGTGTTATATAGTGACTACAGTATGTTGGAGGACAGTGTTATATAGTGACTACAGTATGTTGTAGGACAGTGTTATATAGTGACTACAGTATGTTGTAGGACAGTGTTATATAGTGACTACAGTTTGTTGTAGGACAGTGTTATATAGTGACTACAGTATGTTGTAGGACAGTGTTATATAGAGACTACAGTATGTTGTAGGACAGTGTTATATAGTGACTACAGTATGTTGTAGGACAGTGTTATATAGTGACTACAGTATGTTGTAGGACAGTGTTATATAGTGACTACAGTATGTTGTAGGACAGTGTTATATAGTGACTACAGTATGTTGTAGGACAGTGTTATATAGTGACTACAGTATGTTGTAGGACAGTGTTATATAGTGACTACAGTATGTTGTAGGACAGTGTTATATAGTGAATACAGTATGTTGTAGGACAGTGTTATATAGTGACTACAGTATGTTGTAGGACAGTGTTATATAGTGACTACAGTATGTTGTAGGACAGCGTTATATAGTGACTACAGTATGTTGTAGGACAGTGTTATATAGTGACTACAGTATGTTGTAGGACAGTGTTATATAGAGACTACAGTATGTTGTAGGACAGCGTTATATAGTGACTACAGTATATTGTAGGACAGTGTTATATAGTGACTACAGTATGTTGTAGGACAGTGTTATATAGTGACTACAGTATGTTGTAGGACAGTGTTATATAGTGACTACAGTATGTTGTAGGACAGTGTTATATAGTGACTACAGTATGTTGTAGGACCGTGTTATATAGTGACTACAGTATGTTTTAGGACCGTGTTATATAGTGACTACAGTATGTTGTAGGACAGTGTTATATAGTGACTACAGTATGTTGTAGGACAGTGTTATATAGTGACTACAGTATGTTGTAGGACAGTGTTATATAGTGACTACAGTATGTTGTAGGACAGTGTTATATAGTGACTACAGTATGTTGTAGGACAGTGTTATATAGTGACTACAGTATGTTGTAGGACAGTGTTATATAGTGACTACAGTATGTTGTAGGACAGTGTTATATAGTGACTACAATATGTTGTAGGACAGTGTTATATAGTGACTACAGTATGTTGTAGGACAGTGTTATATAGTGACTACAGTATGTTGTAGGACAGTGTTATATAGTGACTACAGTATGTTGTAGGACAGTGTTATATAGTGACTACAGTATGTTGTAGGTCAGTGTTATATAGTGACTACAGTATGTTGTAGGGCAGTGTTATATAGTGACTACAGTATGTTGTAGGACAGTGTTATATAGTGACTACAGTATGTTGTAGGACAGTGTTATATAGTGACTACAGTATGTTGTAGGACAGTGTTATATAGTGACTACAGTATGTTGTAGGACAGTGTTATATAGTGACTACAGTATGTTGTAGGACAGTGTTATTTAGTGACTACAGTATGTTGTAGGACAGTGTTATATAGTGACTACAGTATGTTGTAGGACAGTGTTATATAGTGACTACAGTATGTTGTAGGACAGTGTTATTTAGTGACTACAGTATGTTGTAGGACAGTGTTATATAGTGACTACAGTATGTTGTAGGACAGTGTTATATAGTGACTACAGTATGTTGTAGAACAGTGTTATATAGTGACTACAGTATGTTGTAGGACAGTGTTATATAGTGACTACAGTATGTTGTAGGACAGTGTTATATAGTGACTACAGTATGTTGTAGGACAGTGGTATATAGTGACTACAGTATGTTGTAGGACAGTGTTATATAGTGACTACAGTATGTTGTAGGACAGTGTTATATAGTGACTACAGTATGTTGTAGGACAGTGTTATATAGTGACTACAGTATGTTGTAGGACAGTGTTATATAGTGACTACAGTATGTTGTAGGACAGTGTTATATAGTGACTACAGTATGTTGTAGGACAGTGTTATATAGTGACTACAGTATGTTGTAGGACAGTGTTATATAGTGACTACAGTATGTTGTAGGACAGTGTTATATAGTGACTACAGTATGTTGTAGGACAGTGTTATATAGTGACTACAGTATGTTGTAGGGCAGTGTTATATAGTGACTACAGTATGTTGTAGGACAGTGTTATATAGTGACTACAGTATGTTGTAGGACAGTGTTATATAGTGACTACAGTATGTTGTAGGACAGTGTTATATAGTGACTACAGTATGTTGTTGGACAGTGTTATATAGTGACTACAGTATGTTGTAGGACAGTGTTATATAGTGACTACAGTATGTTGGAGGACAGTGTTATATAGTGACTACAGTATGTTGTAGGACAGTGTTATATAGTGACTACAGTATGTTGTAGGACAGTGTTATATAGTGACTACAGTATGTTGTAGGACAGTGTTATATAGTGACTACAGTATGTTGTAGGACAGTGTTATATAGAGACTACAGTATGTTGTAGGACAGTGTTATATAGTGACTACAGTATGTTGTAGGACAGTGTTATATAGTGACTACAGTATGTTGTAGGACAGTGTTATATAGTGACTACAGTATGTTGTAGGACAGTGTTATATATTGACTACAGTATGTTGTAGGACAGTGTTATATAGTGACTACAGTATGTTGTAGGACAGTGTTATATAGTGACTACAGTATGTTGTAGGACAGTGTTATATAGTGACTACAGTATGTTGTAGGACAGTGTTATATAGTGAATACAGTATGTTGTAGGACAGTGTTATATAGAGACTACAGTATGTTGTAGGACAGTGTTATATAGTAACTACAGTATGTTGTAGGACAGTGTTATATAGTGACTACAGTATGTTGTAGGACAGTGTTGTATAGTGACTACAGTATGTTGTAGGACAGTGTTATATAGTGACTACAGTATGTTGTAGGACAGTGTTATATAGTGACTACAGTATGTTGTAGGACAGCGTTATATAGTGACTACAGTATGTTTTAGGACAGTGTTATATAGTGACTACAGTATGTTGTAGGACAGTGTTATATGGTGACTACAGTATGTTGTAGGACAGTGTTATATAGTGACTACAGTATGTTGTAGGACAGTGTTATATAGTGACTACAGTATGTTGTAGGACAGCGTTATATAGTGACTACAGTATGTTGTAGGACAGTGTTATATAGTGACTACAGTATGTTGTAGGACAGTGTTATATAGTGACTACAGTATGTTGTAGGACAGTGTTATATAGTGACTACAGTATGTTGTAGGACAGTGTTATATAGTGACTACAGTATGTTGTAGGACAGCGTTATATAGTGACTACAGTATGTTGTAGGACAGTGTTATATAGTGACTACAGTATGTTGTAGGACAGTGTTATATAGTGACTACAGTATGTTGTAGGACAGTGTTATATAGTGACTACAGTATGTTGTAGGACAGTGTTATATAGTGACTACAGTATGTTGTAGGACAGTGTTATATAGTGACTACAGTATGTTGTAGGACAGTGTTATATAGTGACTACAGTATGTTGTAGGACAGTGTTATATAGTGACTACAGTATGTTGTAGGACAGTGTTATATAGTGACTACAGTATGTTGTAGGACAGTGTTATATAGTAACTACAGTATGTTGTAGGACAGTGTTATATAGTGACTACAGTATGTTGTAGGACAGTGTTGTATAGTGACTACAGTATGTTGTAGGACAGTGTTATATAGTGACTACAGTATGTTGTAGGACAGTGTTATATAGTGACTACAGTATGTTGTAGGACAGCGTTATATAGTGACTACAGTATGTTTTAGGACAGTGTTATATAGTGACTACAGTATGTTGTAGGACAGTGTTATATGGTGACTACAGTATGTTGTAGGACAGTGTTATATAGTGACTACAGTATGTTGTAGGACAGTGTTATATAGTGACTACAGTATGTTGTAGGACAGCGTTATATAGTGACTACAGTATGTTGTAGGACAGTGTTATATAGTGACTACAGTATGTTGTAGGACAGTGTTATATAGTGACTACAGTATGTTGTAGGACAGTGTTATATAGTGACTACAGTATGTTGTAGGACAGTGTTATATAGTGACTACAGTATGTTGTAGGACAGCGTTATATAGTGACTACAGTATGTTGTAGGACAGTGTTATATAGTGACTACAGTATGTTGTAGGACAGTGTTATATAGTGACTACAGTATGATGTAGGACAGTGTTATATAGTGACTACAGTATGTTGTAGGACAGTGTTATATAGTGACTACAGTATGTTGTAGGACAGTGTTATATAGTGACTACAGTATGTTGTAGGACAGTGTTATATAGCGACTACAGTATGTTGTAGGACAGTGTTATATAGTGACTACAGTATGTTGTAGGACAGTGTTATATAGCGACTACAGTATGTTGTAGGACAGTGTTATATAGTGACTACAGTATGTTGTAGGACAGTGTTATATAGCGACTACAGTATGTTGTAGGACAGTGTTATATAGTGACTACAGTATGTTGTAGGACAGTGTTATATAGTGACTACAGTATGTTATAGGACAGTGTTATATAGTGACTACAGTATGTTGTAGGACAGTGTTATATAGTGACTACAGTATGTTGTAGGACAGTGTTATATAGTGACTACAGTATGTTGTAGGACAGTGTTATATAGCGACTACAGTATGTTGTAGGACAGTGTTATATAGCGACTACAGTATGTTGTAGGACAGTGTTATATAGCGACTACAGTATGTTGTAGGACAGTGTTATATAGCGACTACAGTATGTTGTAGGACAGTGTTATATAGCGACTACAGTATGTTGTAGGACAGTGTTATATAGTGACTACAGTATGTTGTAGGACAGTGTTATATAGTGACTACAGTATGTTGTAGGACAGTGTTATATAGTGACTACAGTATGTTGTAAGACAGTGTTATATAGTGACTACAGTATGTTGTAGGACAGTGTTATATAGTGACTACAGTATGTTGTAGGACAGTGTTATATAGTGACTACAGTATGTTGTAAGACAGTGTTATATAGTGACTACAGTATGTTGTAGGACAGTGTTATATAGTGACTACAGTATGTTGTAGGACAGTGTTATATAGTGACTACAGTATGTTGTAAGACAGTGTTATATAGTGACTACAGTATGTTGTAGGACAGTGTTATATAGTGACTACAGTATGTTGTAGGGCAGTGTTATATAGTGACTACAGTATGTTGTAGGACAGTGTTATATAGTGACTACAGTATGTTGTAGGACAGTGTTATATAGTGACTACAGTATGTTGTAGGACAGTGTTATATAGTGACTACAGTATGTTGTAGGACAGTGTTATATAGTGACTACAGTATGTTGTAGGACAGTGTTATTTAGTGACTACAGTATGTTGTAGGACAGTGTTATATAGTGACTACAGTATGTTGTAGGACAGTGTTATATAGTGACTACAGTATGTTGTAGGACAGTGTTATTTAGTGACTACAGTATGTTGTAGGACAGTGTTATATAGTGACTACAGTATGTTGTAGGACAGTGTTATATAGTGACTACAGTATGTTGTAGAACAGTGTTATATAGTGACTACAGTATGTTGTAGGACAGTGTTATATAGTGACTACAGTATGTTGTAGGACAGTGTTATATAGTGACTACAGTATGTTGTAGGACAGTGGTATATAGTGACTACAGTATGTTGTAGGACAGTGTTATATAGTGACTACAGTATGTTGTAGGACAGTGTTATATAGTGACTACAGTATGTTGTAGGACAGTGTTATATAGTGACTACAGTATGTTGTAGGACAGTGTTATATAGTGACTACAGTATGTTGTAGGACAGTGTTATATAGTGACTACAGTATGTTGTAGGACAGTGTTATATAGTGACTACAGTATGTTGTAGGACAGTGTTATATAGTGACTACAGTATGTTGTAGGACAGTGTTATATAGTGACTACAGTATGTTGTAGGACAGTGTTATATAGTGACTACAGTATGTTGTAGGGCAGTGTTATATAGTGACTACAGTATGTTGTAGGACAGTGTTATATAGTGACTACAGTATGTTGTAGGACAGTGTTATATAGTGACTACAGTATGTTGTAGGACAGTGTTATATAGTGACTACAGTATGTTGTTGGACAGTGTTATATAGTGACTACAGTATGTTGTAGGACAGTGTTATATAGTGACTACAGTATGTTGGAGGACAGTGTTATATAGTGACTACAGTATGTTGTAGGACAGTGTTATATAGTGACTACAGTATGTTGTAGGACAGTGTTATATAGTGACTACAGTATGTTGTAGGACAGTGTTATATAGTGACTACAGTATGTTGTAGGACAGTGTTATATAGAGACTACAGTATGTTGTAGGACAGTGTTATATAGTGACTACAGTATGTTGTAGGACAGTGTTATATAGTGACTACAGTATGTTGTAGGACAGTGTTATATAGTGACTACAGTATGTTGTAGGACAGTGTTATATATTGACTACAGTATGTTGTAGGACAGTGTTATATAGTGACTACAGTATGTTGTAGGACAGTGTTATATAGTGACTACAGTATGTTGTAGGACAGTGTTATATAGTGACTACAGTATGTTGTAGGACAGTGTTATATAGTGAATACAGTATGTTGTAGGACAGTGTTATATAGAGACTACAGTATGTTGTAGGACAGTGTTATATAGTAACTACAGTATGTTGTAGGACAGTGTTATATAGTGACTACAGTATGTTGTAGGACAGTGTTGTATAGTGACTACAGTATGTTGTAGGACAGTGTTATATAGTGACTACAGTATGTTGTAGGACAGTGTTATATAGTGACTACAGTATGTTGTAGGACAGCGTTATATAGTGACTACAGTATGTTTTAGGACAGTGTTATATAGTGACTACAGTATGTTGTAGGACAGTGTTATATGGTGACTACAGTATGTTGTAGGACAGTGTTATATAGTGACTACAGTATGTTGTAGGACAGTGTTATATAGTGACTACAGTATGTTGTAGGACAGCGTTATATAGTGACTACAGTATGTTGTAGGACAGTGTTATATAGTGACTACAGTATGTTGTAGGACAGTGTTATATAGTGACTACAGTATGTTGTAGGACAGTGTTATATAGTGACTACAGTATGTTGTAAGACAGTGTTATATAGTGACTACAGTATGTTGTAGGACAGCGTTATATAGTGACTACAGTATGTTGTAGGACAGTGTTATATAGTAACTACAGTATGTTGTAGGACAGTGTTATATAGTGACTACAGTATGTTGTAGGACAGTGTTATATAGTGACTACAGTATGTTGTAGGACAGTGTTATATAGTGACTACAGTATGTTGTAGGACAGTGTTATATAGTGACTACAGTATGTTGTAGGACAGTGTTATATAGTGACTACAGTATGTTGTAGGACAGTGTTATATAGTGACTACAGTATGTTGTAGGACAGTGTTATATAGTGACTACAGTATGTTGTAGGACAGTGTTATATAGTAACTACAGTATGTTGTAGGACAGTGTTATATAGTGACTACAGTATGTTGTAGGACAGTGTTGTATAGTGACTACAGTATGTTGTAGGACAGTGTTATATAGTGACTACAGTATGTTGTAGGAC
>NW_025533695.1:470000-475000 GCF_020615455.1 Coregonus clupeaformis
GCTCTGCTGTGGGATGACTGCTGCTCTGCTGTGGGATGACTGCTGCTCTGCTGTGGGATGACTGCTGCTCTGCTGTGGGATGACTGCTGCTCTGCTGTGGGATGACTGCTGCTCTGCTGTGGGATGACTGCTGCTCTGCTGTCGGATGACTGCTGCTCTGCTGTGGGATGACTGCTGCTCTGCTGTGGGATGACTGCTGCTCTGCTGTGGGATGACTGCTGCTCTGCTGTGGGATGACTGCTGCTCTGCTGTGGGATGACCGTTGCTCTGCTGTGGGATGACTGCTGCTCTGCTGTGGGATGACTGCTGCTCTGCTGTGGGATGACTGCTGCTCTGCTGTGCTGTGGGAATAACAGATTCTGCTCTGTCCCAGGGTCTGTGTTGTAATAAGTGACTGAGGATCGTGTCCCAAATGGCCCCCTATTCCCTATATAGTACACTACTTTAGACCAGAGATCTATTCCCTATATAGTGCACTACTTTAGACCAGAGAATGGCACCCTATTCCCTATATAGTGCACTACTTTAGACCAGAGAATGGTACCCTATTCCCTATATAGTGCACTACTTTAGACCAGAGAATGGCACCCTATTCCCTATATAGTGCACTACTTTAGACCAGAGAATGGCACCCTATTCCCTATATAGTGCACTACTTTAGACCAGAGAATGGCACCCTATTCCCTATATAGTGCACTACTTTAGACCAGAGAATGGTACCCTATTCCCTATATAGTGCACTACTTTAGACCAGAGAATGGCACCCTATTCCCTATATAGTGCACTACTTTAGACCAGAGAATGGCACCCTATTCCCTATATAGTGCACTACTTTAGACCAGAGAATGGCACCCTATTCCCTATATAGTGCACTACTTTAGACCAGAGAATGGCACCCTATTCCCTATATAGTGCACTACTTTAGACCAGAGAATGGTACCCTATTCCCTATATAGTGCACTACTTTAGACCAGAGAATGGCACCCTATTCCCTATATAGTGCACTACTTTAGACTAGAGAATGGCACCCTATTCCCTATATAGTGCACTACTTTAGACCAGAGAATGGCACCCTATTCCCTATATAGTGCACTACTTTAGACCAGAGAATGGCACCCTATTCCCTATATAGTGCACTACTTTAGACCAGAGAACGGCACCCTATTCCATATATAGTGCACTACTTTAGACCAGAGATCTATTCCCTATATAGTGCACTACTTTAGACCAGAGATCTATTCCCTATATAGTGCACTACTTTAGACCAGAGATCTATTCCCTATATAGTGCACTACTTTAGACCAGAGCCCTATTCCCTATATAGTGCACTACTTTAGACCAGAGCCCTATTCCCTATATAGTGCACTACTTTAGACCAGAGATCTATTCCTTATATAGTGCACTACTTTAGACCAGAGCACCTGTGGCTCTAAAAAAGGGAATGAGGTAACAATTGGGACACAACCTATCTCTCTCTATGAGATATGATGGTCTGTGGTCTGGAGAATGGTATCCTGGTACTGAGTGTGTGTCTTTCTGTTCAGATCTCATTTAGAGCTGATTGTATTATTCCCTCAGACAACTCATCCATATGCCCTGGTCTTATAGACCATCTTCTAGCTGTAGAACTGTAGAGCTGTAGAACTGTAGAGCTGTAGAGCTTCAGAACTGTAGAACTGTAGAACTGTAGAACTGTAGAGCTGTAGAACTGTAGAGCTGTAGAACTGTAGAACTGTAGAACTGTAGAACTGTAGAACTGTAGAACTGTAGAGCTGTAGAACTGTAGAGCTGTAGAGCTGTAGAACTGTAGAACTGTAGAGCTGTAGAACTGTAGAACTGTAGAACTGTAGAGCTGTAGAGCTGTAGAACTGTAGAACTGTAGAACTGTAGAACTGTAGAGCTGTAGAGCTGTAGAACTGTAGAGCTGTAGAACTGTAGAACTGTAGAACTGTAGAACTGTAGAGCTGTAGAGCTGTAGAACTGTAGAACTGTAGAACTGTAGAACTGTAGAGCTGTAGAGCTTCAGAACTGTAGAACTGTATAACTGTATAACTGTAGAACTGTAGAACTGTAGAGCTGTAGAGAACTGTAGAACTGTAGAACTGTAGAACTATAGAGCTGTAGAACTGTAGAACTATAGAGCTGTAGAACTGTAGAGCTGTAGAGAACTGTAGAACTGTAGAACTGTAGAACTGTAGAACTGTAGAACTGTAGAACTATAGAGCTGTAGAACTGTAGAACTATAGAGCTGTAGAACTGTAGAGCTGTAGAGAACTGTAGAACTCGGTGGTATGGGCTCTCCTGTAGCAGATATTAGACTGCCATCTGGTTGAAGTGTGGGCAGCAGGTTTGACATGGTGCATTCTGGGACTAGTAGTGCTTGTCCAGTTTACTTGGCTTGATGTCTTTCTATCTTTCTTTTCTGTGTCTCTGTTGGATATGAGGTAGCAATAGTAACACTCCCTCCCTCTCTCTTCTCTCTCTCTCCATCAGGACGACAAGTCGACGTTCTTCCAGTTTGGAGCCTCCATCCAGCAGGAGGCGCTGTTGATGTTAAGCATCATGGAGGAGTACGATTGGCACATCTTCTCTATAGTCACTTCCAAGTTCCCCGGATACCAGGAGTTTATCAACATCCTCAAGAGCACCGTGGACAACAGGTATGTACACTACCAGTCGAGAGTTTGGACACACCTACTCATTGAAGGTTTTTTTTCTTTATTTTTACTATTTTCTACATTGTAGAATAATAGTGAAGACATCAAAACTATGAAATAACACATATGGAATCATGTAGTAACCCAAAAAAGTGTTAAACAAATCCAAATATATATTCATATTTGAGATTCTTCAAATAGCCACCCTTTGCCTTGATGACAGCTTTGCACACTCTTGGCATTCTCTCAACCAGGTTCATGAGTTATGACAGCTCTCTCCATCTCTCTCTCCATCTCTCTCCATCTCTCTCTCCATCTCTCTCTCCATCTCTCTCTCTCTCTCTCTCTCCATCTCTCTCCATCTCTCTCCATCTCTCTCTCCATCTCTCTCTCCATCTCTCCCCATCTCTCTCCCCATCTCTCTCCATCTCTCTCTCCATCTCTCCCCATCTCTCTCCATCTCTCTCTCCATCTCTCTCCATCTCTCTCCATCTCTCTCTCCATCTCTCTCTCCATCTCTCCCCATCTCTCTCCATCTCTCTCTCCATCTCTCTCCATCTCTCTCCATCTCTCTCCATCTCTCTCTCCATCTCTAGTTTTGTGGGCTGGGACCTGCAGCACATCATAACGTTGGACGCGGTGGAGGAGGACAGTAAGAGCCAGATCATGTTGAAGAAGGTCCAGTCTCCGGTGGTTCTGCTGTACTGCTCCAAAGCCGAGGGGGTCTTTATCCTGGAGGAGGCTCGCTCCCTGGGCCTCACCGGGTTCGGATACATCTGGATCGTTTCCAGCCTGACCTCCGGTACCACCGAAACGGTACCCGAGGAGTTCCCCTCTGGCATGGTGTCTGTCTCCTCCGAGGACTGGGACTACCCTCTGGAGGCGCGGGTGAGGGACGGGCTGGGCATCATAACGTCTGCAGCCGCTGCCATGCTGGAGGAGTATGGAGAAATCCCCGAAGCTAGGACCTCCTGTTACGGGACACAGCCGGAAAAGCCTTCCAAGGTTCCTCCCCTCGCGCTGCACAAGTAAGACTTGGAGACGGAGTGGTTGTGTGTGGTTGTGTTGGTGTGTGACACTGGATCAGCACTTCTCTACGTTACACAAGGTGTGCGCGTGTGGGTCTGTGTGGGTCTCTGTGTGGGTCTGTGTGTGGGTCTGTGTGGGTCTGTGTGGATCTGTGTGGGGGTCTCTGTGTGGGTCTGTGTGTGGGTCTGTGTGGGTCTGTGTGGATCTGTGTGGGGGTCTGTGTGTGGGTCTGTGTGTGTGTGTGTGTGTGTGGGTCTGTGTGTGTGTGTGTGGGTCTGTGTGTGAGTCTGTGTGTGGGTCTGTGTGTGGGTCTGTGTGGGTGTGTGAATTGCTGTTACCTGCTTTCTCATGGTACTAGTTTGTCTCCTAACTGCCTAGCAACTTGTTCCTGAGACAGGCAACGTGTTCTGTACTGAGACAGAGACAGGGAGACAGAAGAAAGAGAGAGAGAGGAGAGAAGGAGAGAACAGAGGAGACAGAGAAGAGTGGAGAGAGAGAGGGAGTTAGAATGGGGAGAGAGGAGAGAAGGAGAGAACAGAGGAGACAGAGAAGAGTGGAGTTAGAATGGAGAGGCAGTTGAAACAGTCTAGTCTAGTGATCTCCAAATCTAAAGGAGGGCTTGATGAGCCCTCTCTCCTCTCTCCTTCTGTTCATCTCCTCTTCTCTCATCCTGTCTTCACTCAGCTCTCAGCATGCAGCGGGAGTCGTTGCAGGTCCTGCCAGTCGTGTGTGTGTGCCAGCCCAGGGTCTGCCTACCCATCTGCCTGATAAGGGAGTCAGCGGACACGGGAGAGAGAGAAGGGGGTGAAGAAAGAAAGGGAGAGGACGAGGGAGGATGGAAAGAGGAGGAATAGCAGAACATAGTCTGGAGAAAAGAGGACAGGATGTAGACTACAGCTGTGAGGGAGAAGCAGAATAAAGTCAGGAAGAGAGAGATGAGGGCGGCGTGGTAAAGGAGTGAATGAAAAGAAAGACAGGAGAAGAGGAGAGAGAGGAGGAGGAGAGAGAAGAGAGAGGAGGAGGAGAGAGAAGAGAGAGGAGGAGGAGATAGAAGAGAGAGGAGGAGGAGAGAAGAGAGAGGAGGAGGAGAGAGAAGAGAGAGGAGGAGGAGAGAAGAGAGAAGAGGAGGAGAGAGAAGAGAGAGGAGGAGGAGAGAGAAGAGAGAGGAGGAGGAGAGAAGAGAGAGGAGGAGGAGAGAGAAGAGAGAGGAGGAGGAGAGAGAAGAGAGAGGAGGAGGAGAGAGAAGAGAGAGGAGGAGGAGAGAGAAGAGAGAGGAGGAGGAGAGAAGAGAGAGGAGGAGGAGATAGAAGAGAG
>NW_025533695.1:477500-487500 GCF_020615455.1 Coregonus clupeaformis
TAGGCTAATGGAGCCAAAACATTACTGCGCTTCTCACCTAGCTAACTAGGCTAATGGAGCCATAACATTACTGCACTTCTCACCTAGCTAACTAGGCTAATGGAGCCAAAACATTACTGCGCTTCTCACCTAGCTAACTAGGCTAATGGAGCCATAACGTTACTGCACTTCTCACCTAGCTAACTAGGCTAATGGAGCCAAAACATTACTGCGCTTCTCACCTAGCTAACTAGGCTAATGGAACCATAACGTTACTGCACTTCTCACCTAGCTAACTAGGCTAATGGAGCCAAAACATTACTGCGCTTCTCACCTAGCTAACTAGGCTAATGGAGCCAAAACGTTACTGCACTTCTCACCTAGCTAACTAGGCTAATGGAGCCATAACATTACTGCACTTCTCACCTAGCTAACTAGGCTAATGGAGCCAAAACATTACTGCGCTTCTCACCTAGCTAACTAGGCTAATGGAGCCATAACATTACTGCACTTCTCACCTAGCTAACTAGGCTAATGGAGCCAAAACATTACTGCGCTTCTCACCTAGCTAACTAGGCTAATGGAGCCATAACGTTACTGCACTTCTCACCTAGCTAACTAGGCTAATGGAGCCAAAACATTACTGCGCTTCTCACCTAGCTAACTAGGCTAATGGAACCATAACGTTACTGCACTTCTCACCTAGCTAACTAGGCTAATGGAGCCAAAACATTACTGCGCTTCTCACCTAGCTAACTAGGCTAATGGAGCCAAAACGTTACTGCACTTCTCACCTAGCTAACTAGGCTAATGGAGCCAAAACGTTACTGCACTTCTCACCATTCCACAGCGAGCTACACATACCAACTCATTCAGATTCAAGCCTTAAAATAACAGCCTACTTGTTGGCTTTTGGCTAATTATCAGGTATAACAGAAAACCCAGCAGGGCTCTGGACCTCGTAGGGTAAGAGTTGAATACCCCCTGTTGTAGGCTGTATATTTCTTTGACTTTTTTAAAATATATAGATGTCGTGCATCAGCAGCTTGTCTGCGTGGAAGCCTGGAGATGCCAGGTGATATACAGCCTCCTCCTAACACCAAATGTTACTTGATGACACGTTTACACCCCTCACCTCACTGCACTGAGGACTGAACCTTAACACAATTTACACCTTGTAGAGAGAGAGAGAGAGAGAGAGAGAGAGAGAGAGAGAGAGAGAGAGAGAGAGAGAGAGAGAGAGAGAGAGAGAGAGAGGGAGAGTGTGTGAAAGAGACAGTGACTGAGTGAGAGAGAGAGAGAGAGAGAGGGCGAGTGTGTGTGTGTTCTGTGTGCGTGTTCTGTGTTCTGTGTGTGTACGACAGGTTTTAACAGACTTTAGCCATCGTATTTCAGGGCAGGGGAACCAGAATGACCTGTCAACTTGAAAGGAGCAACACACACACACACAACACAACACACACACACACACACACATAACACACACAGTCACACCACACACAGGACCGATTGCTTCAGACAACGGCTCAGTGATGTCATAGTCTGGGTTTGGAACTGGCAAATCCCTGACCCTAACCTTTATTACTCACCACCCTACCTACCTACCTACCCGACCTACCGACCGACCGACCCTACCTACCGACCGGCCGACCCGACCCGACCGACCGACCGACCGACCGGCCGGACCGGCCGACCCGACGACCGACCGACCGGCCGACCGACCGACCCGACCGACCCGACCGACCGACCGGCCGGCCCGGACCGACCGACCGACCGAGACGACCGACCGACACCGACCCGACCGACCGGACCGACCGACCGACCGACCGACGACCGACGACCGACCCGACCGACCGACCGACCGAACCGACCGACCCGACCCGACCGACCGACCGACCGGACCGACCGGACCGAGACCTCCGACCCCCGCGCCTGCCGGCCTGACCCCGCCGCCGGCCGCCCGGCCGCCGCTCCCCCGACCGGCCGGCCGGCCGGCCTGACCGCCGGCCGCGGCCGGCCGACCCGGCCGGTGCCGGCCGGCCGGCCTGCCGGGCCGACGCCCGACCGCCGACCGACCCTACCGACCTGCCGACTCCGACCCCCGCCGACCTGCCCGCCGCCGGCCGGCCGACCCGGCCTCCGGCCGGCGGCCGGCCGGCCTGCCGGCGACCGCGCCGCCCGACCCTCCGGCCTGCCCGCCCCCCCCGGGACCGCCGGCCGGCCCCGGCCGACCCCCTCCGGCCGGCCGCCGACCCGACCCACCCGACCCACCGACCGCACCGACCCACCCACCCACCACCCACCCGACCGACCCACCCGACCGACCCACCGACCCACCCACCGACCACCTACCGACCCACCCCACCACCGACCACCGCCCCCACCACCCACCACACACTACACCACCTACCTACCTACCTACCCACCTACCCACCTACCTCACCACCACCTACCTACCTACCTGCCCACCACCCCCACCCACCCACCTACCTACCTACCTACCTACCTACCTACCTACCTACCTACCTACTTTTGTTATTGACCAAATACTTATTTTCCACCATAATTTGCAAAGAAATTCATAAAAAATCCTACAATGTCATTTTCTGGATTTTTTTTCCTCAATTTGTCTTTCATAGTTGACGTGTACCTATGATGAAAATTACAGGCCTCTCTCATCTTTTTAAGTGGGAGAACTTGCACAATTGGTGGCTGACTAAATAAATTTTTCCCCACTGTATACACTGCTCGAAAAAATAAAGGGAACACTAAAATAACACATCCTAGATCTGAATGAATGAAATAATCTTATTAAATACTTTTTTCTTTACTTAGTTGAATGTGCTGACAACATAATCACACAAAAATTATCAATGGAAATCAAATGTATCAACCCATGGTGGTCTAGATTAGGAGTCACACTCAAAATTAAAGTGGAAAACCACTACAGGCTAATCCAACTTTGATGTAATGTCCTTAAAACAAGTCAAAATGAGGCTCAGTAGTGTGTGTGGCCTCCACGTGCCTGTATGACCTCCCTACAACGCCTGGGCATGCTCCTGATGAGGTGGCGGATGGTCTCCTGAGGAATCTCCTCCCAGACCTGGACTAAAGCATCCGCCAACTCCTGGACAGTCTGTGGTGCAACGTGGCGTTGGTGGATGGAGCGAGACATGATGTCCCAGATGTGCTCAATTGGATTCAAGTCTGGGGAACGGGCGGGCCAGTCCATAGCATCAATGCCTTCCTCTTGCAGGAACTGCTGACACACTCCAGCCACATGAGGTCTAGCATTGTCTTGCATTAGGAGGAACCCAGGGCCAACCGCACCAGCATATGGTCTCACAAGGGGTCTGAGGATCTCATCTCGGTACCTAATGGCAGTCAGGCTACCTCTGGCAAGCACATGGAGGGCTGTGCGGCCCCCCAAAGAAATGCCACCCCACACCATGACTGACCCACCGCCAAACCGGTCAGCGCTGGAGGATGTTGCAGGCAGCAGAACGTTCTCCACGGCGTCTCCAGACTCTGTCACGTCTGTCACATGTGCTCAGTGTGAACCTGCTTTCATCTGTGAAGAGCACAGGGCGCCAGTGGCGAATTTGCCAATCTTGGTGTTCTCTGGCAAATGCCAAACGTCCTGCACGGTGTTGGGCTGTAAGCACAACCCCCACCTGTGGACGTCGGGCCCTCATACCACCCTCATGGAGTCTGTTTCTCACCGTTTGAGCAGACACATGCACATTTGTGGTCATTTTGCAGGGCTCTGGCAGTGCTCCTCCTGCTCCTCCTTGCACAAAGGCAGAGGTAGCAGTCCTGCTGCTGGGTTGTTGCCCTCCTACGGCCTCCTCCACGTCTCCTGATGTACTGGCCTGTCTCCTGGTAGCGCCTCCATGCTCTGGACACTACGCTGACAGACACAGCAAACCTTCTTGCCACAGCTCGCATTGATGTGCCATCCTGGATGAGCTGCACTACCTGAGCCACTCGTGTGGGTTGTAGACTCTGTCTCATGCTACCACTAGAGTGAAAGCACCGCCAGCATTCAAAAGTGACCAAAACATCAGCCAGGAAGCATAGGAACTGAGAAGTGGTCTGTGGTCACCACCTGCAGAACCACGCCTTTATTGGGGGTGTCTTGCTAATTGCCTATAATTTCCACCTGTTGTCTATTCCATTTGCACAACAGCATTTGAAATTTGTTGTCAATCAGTGTTGCTTCCTAAGTGGACAGTTTGATTTCACAGAAGTGTTATTGACTTGGAGTTACATTGTGTTGTTTAAGTGTTCCCTTAATTTTTTTGAGCAGTGTATTATCATACTTCCTCCTCCTCCTATCTACTCTCCTATTCTATTCAATTCAATTTCAATTCAATTGTCTCTCTCTCTCTCTCTCTCTGTCTCTCTGTTTCTCTCTCCATCTCTCTCTCTCTGGCCTGTAGGAGTAGAGGTATGTCATATGTCCTCTGTCACTGTGTGTTAGTGTGATGTTCTGTTCTGCTCTGCTCTCTACTGCCACTGGTACACACGCACAGGGCGCAGCCACGCAAACACACACACACACACACACACACACACACACACACACACACACACACACACAGAGGACAGTATATATATATACAGGTCAGGATAGGCAGAGAGGAGAGAATGAAGAGGACAGTATATATTGAAGAGGAGAGGAGAGGAGAGGAGAGGAGAGGAGAGGAGAGGAGAGGAGAGGAGAGGAGAGGAGAGGAGAGGAAACATTCCCCTTTCCTCTCTACCTCTCCTCTCTCCCCCTCTTGTTCTTCCCCTTCAGTCTCTCTCTCCATCACTCCTCTCTCACCACAGTCTCTCTCTCTCTCATCTCTCACCACAGTCTGTCTCTCTCGATCTCTCTCCTCTCTCACCACAATTTCTCTCTCTCCATCTCTCCTCTCTCACAACAGTCTCTCTCTCTCCCAGTCGTCTTTCAATCAACACAAAACACCACTCAGACCTGGACCCACTCAACACAACACACCACTCAGACCTGGACCCACTCAACACAACACAACACTCAGACCTGGACCCACTCAACACAACACACCACTCAGACCTGGACCCACTCAACACAACACACCACTCAGACCTGGACCCACTCAACACAACACAACACAACACTCAGACCTGGACCCACTCAACACAACACAACACTCAGACCTGGACCCACTCAACACAACACACCACTCAGACCTGGACCCACTCAACACAACACAACACTCAGACCTGGACCCACTCAACACAACACAACACTCAGACCTGGACCCACTCAACACAACACACCACTCAGACCTGGACCCACTCAACACAACACACCACTCAGACCTGGACCCACTCAACACAACACACCACTCAGACCTGGACCCACTCAACACAACACAACACTCAGACCTGGACCCACTCAACACAACACAACACTCAAGGCAAGGTATGTGTGTATAGGATTCTAAAGTGTGACCAATTTGGGGCCGCATTTCCCATTCATACAATGTCGTGGGCCGTTCCAAAAACTCCTTGCGCGTCGACATCGTTAACCATTTGTTTACACTTTGTTCAGTCACGTTACCTCATTGGCTAGCTAGCTGACAACCTGGTAACTGTATAATATCCAAAACATCTGGGGGCACAGACAGAAAGGAAAAGGGGATATCTTCTTCAGGAGATCGATGATCACAGCAATGAATGAATGACAGATCTCTTGCATGTCCTCTATGGTGTGATGATAGTAGTGTGATGTCTGATTGGAGGGGAGGTGTAGAGTCTCTATGGTGTGATGATAGTAGTGTGATGTCTGATTTGGAGGGAGGTGTAGAGTCTCTATGGTGTGATGATAGTAGTGTGATGTCTGATTGGAGGGGAGGTGTAGAGTCTCTATGGTGTGATGATAGTAGTGTGATGTCTGATTGGGGGAGGTGTAGAGTCTCTATGGTGTGATGATAGTAGTGTGATGTCTGATTGGAGGGAGGTGTAGAGTCTCTATGGTGTGATGATAGTAGTGTGATGTCTGATTGGAGGGAGGTGTAGAGTCTCTATGGTGTGATGATAGTAGTGTGATGTCTGATTGGAGGGGAGGTGTAGAGTCTCTATGGTGTGATGATAGTAGTGTGATGTCTGATTGGAGGGAGGTGTAGAGTCTCTATGGTGTGATGATAGTAGTGTGATGTCTGATTGGAGGGAGGTGTAGAGTCTCTATGGTGTGATGATAGTAGTGTGATGTCTGAATGGGGGGAGGTGTAGAGTCTCTATGGTGTGATGATAGTAGTGTGATGTCTGATTGGAGGGAGGTGTAGAGTATATATGGTGTGATGATAGTAGTGCGATGTCTGATTGGAGGGAGGTGTAGAGTATCTATGGTGTGATGATAGTAGTGTGATTTCTGATTGGGGGGAGGTGTAGAGTCTCTATGGCGTGATGATAGTAGTGTGATGTCTGATTGGGGGGAGGTGTAGAGTCTCTATGGTGTGATGATAGTAGTGTAATGTCTGAATGGAGGGAGGTGTAGAGTCTCTATGGTGTGATGATAGTAGTGTGATGTCTGATTGGGGGGAGGTGTAGAGTCTCTATGGTGTGATGATAGTAGTGTGATGTCTGATTGGAGGGAGGTGTAGAGTCTCTATGGTGTGATGATAGTAGTGTGATGTCTGATTGGAGGGGAGGTGTAGAGTCTCTATGGTGTGATGATAGTAGTGTGATGTCTGATTGGGGGAGGTGTAGAGTCTCTATGGTGTGATGATAGTAGTGTGATGTCTGATTGGAGGAAGGTGTAGAGTCTCTATGGTGTGATGATAGTAGTGTGATGTCTGATTGGAGGGGAGGTGTAGAGTCTCTATGGTGTGATGATAGTAGTGTGATGTCTGATTGGGGGGAGGTGTAGAGTCTCTATGGTGTGATGATAGTAGTGTGATGTCTGATTGGAGGGGAGGTGTAGAGTCTCTATGGTGTGATGATAGTAGTGTGATGTCTGATTGGAGGGGAGGTGTAGATTTTCTATGGTGTGATGATAGTAGTGTGATGTCTGATTGGAGGGAGGTGTAGAGTCTCTATGGTGTGATGATAGTAGTGTGATGTCTGATTGGAGGGAGGTGTAGAGTCTCTATGGTGTGATGATAGTAGTGTGATGTCTGATTGGAGGGAGGTGTAGAGTCTCTATGGTGTGATGATAGTAGTGTGATGTCTGATTGGGGGGAGGTGTAGAGACTCTATGGTGTGATGATAGTAGTGTGATGTCTGATTGGGGGGGAGATGTAGAGTCTCTATGGTGTGATGATAGTAGTGTGATGTCTGATTGGGGGGAGGTGTAGAGTCTCGATGGTGTGATGATAGTAGTGTGATGTCTGATTGGAGGGGAGGTGTAGAGTCTCTATGGTGTGATGATAGTAGTGTGATGTCTAATTGGGGGGAGGTGTAGAGTCTCTATGGTGTGATGATAGTAGTGTGATGTCTGATTGGGGGGAGGTGTAGAGTCTCTATGGTGTGATGATAGTAGTGTGATATCTGATTGGGGGAGGTGTAGAGTCTCTATGGTGTGATGATAGTAGTGTGATGTCTGATTGGGGGGAGGTGTAGAGTCTCTATGGTGTGATGATAGTAGTGTGATGTCTGATTGGGGGAGGTGTAGAATCTCTATGGTGTGATGATAGTAGTGTGATGTCTGATTGGGGGGAGGTGTAGAGTCTCTATGGTGTGATGATAGTAGTGTGATGTCTGATTGGGGGGAGGTGTAGAGTCTCTATGGTGTGATGATAGTAGTGTGATGTCTGATTGGGGGGAGGTGTAGAGTCTCTATGGTGTGATGATAGTAGTGTGATGTCTGATTGGAGGGGAGGTTTAGAGTCTCTATGGTGTGATGATAGTAGTGTGATGTCTGATTGGAGGGAGGTGTAGAGTCTCTATGGTGTGATGATAGTAGTGTGATGTCTGATTGGAGGGGAGGTGTAGAGTCTCTATGGTGTGATGATAGTAGTGTGATGTCTGATTGGAGGGAGGTGTAGAGTCTCTATGGTGTGATGATAGTAGTGTGATGTCTGATTGGAGGGGAGGTGTAGAGTCTCTATGGTGTGATGATAGTAGTGTGATGTCTGATTGGAGGGAGGTGTAGAGTCTCTATGGTGTGATGATAGTAGTGTGATGTCTGATTGGAGGGGAGGTGTAGAGTCTCTATGGTGTGATGATAGTAGTGTGATGTCTGATTGGAGGGAGGTGTAGAGTCTCTATGGTGTGATGATAGTAGTGTGATGTCTGATTGGAGGGGAGGTGTAGAGTCTCTATGGTGTGATGATAGTTAGTGTGATGTCTGATTGGGGGGGAGGTGTAGAGTCTCTATGGTGTGATGATAGTAGTGTGATGTCTGATTGGGGGAGGTGTAGAGTCTCTATGGTGTGATGATAGTATAGTGTGATGTCTGATTGGGGGAGGTGTAGAGTCTCTATGGTGTGATGATAGTAGTGTGATGTCTGATTGGAGGGAGGTGTAGAGTCTCTATGGTGTGATGATAGTAGTGTGATGTCTGATTGGAGGGGAGGTGTAGAGTCTCTATGGTGTGATGATAGTAGTGTGATGTCTAATTGGGGGGAGGTGTAGAGTCTCTATGGTGTGATGATAGTAGTGTGATGTCTGATTGGGGGGAGGTGTAGAGTCTCTATGGTGTGATGATAGTAGTGTGATGTCTGATTGGGGGGAGGTGTAGAGTCTCGATGGTGTGATGATAGTAGTGTGATGTCTGATTGGAGGGGAGGTGTAGAGTCTCTATGGTGTGATGATAGTAGTGTGATGTCTGATTGGGGGGAGGTGTAGAGTCTCTATGGTGTGATGATAGTAGTGTGATGTCTGATTGGGGGAGGTGTAGAGTCTCTATGGTGTGATGATAGTAGTGTGATATCTGATTGGGGGAGGTGTAGAGTCTCTATGGTGTGATGATAGTAGTGTGATGTCTGATTGGGGGAGGTGTAGAGTCTCTATGCTGTGATGATAGTAGTGTGATGTCTGATTGGGGGGAGGTGTAGAGTCTCTATGGTGTGATGATAGTAGTGTGATGTCTGATTGGGGGAGGTGTAGAGTCTCTATGGTGTGATGATAGTAGTGTGATGTCTGATTGGGGGGAGGTGTAGAGTCTCTATGGTGTGATGATAGTAGTGTGATGTCTGATTGGGGGAGGTGTAGAGTCTCTATGGTGTGATGATAGTAGTGTGATGTCTGATTGGAGGGGAGGTGTAGAGTCTCTATGGTGTGATGATAGTAGTGTGATGTCTGATTGGAGGGAGGTGTAGAGTCTCTATGGTGTGATGATAGTAGTGTGATGTCTGATTGGAGGGGAGGTGTAGAGTCTCTATGGTGTGATGATAGTATAGTGTGATGTCTGATTGGGGGAGGTGTAGAGTCTCTATGGTGTGATGATAGTAGTGTGATGTCTGATTGGGGGGAGGTGTAGAGTCTCTATGCTGTGATGATAGTATAGTGTGATGTCTGATTGGGGGAGGTGTAGCGTCTCTATGGTGTGATGATAGTAGTGTGGTGTCTGATTGGAGGGGAGGTGTAGAGTCTCTATGGTGTGATGATAGTAGTGTGATGTCTGATTGGGGGGGTGTAGAGTCTCTATGGTGTGATGATAGTAGTGTGATGTCTGATTGGGGGGAGGTGTAGATTCTCTATGGTGTGATGATAGTAGTGTGATGTCTGATTGGAGGGGAGGTGTAGAGTCTCTATGGTGTGATGATAGTAGTGTGATGTCTGATTGGAGGGAGGTGTAGAGTCTCTATGGTGTGATGATAGTAGTGTGGTGTCTGATTGGAGGGGAGGTGTAGAGTCTCTATGGTGTGATGATAGTAGTGTGATGTCTGATTGGGGGGAGGTGTAGAGTCTCTATGGTGTGATGATAGTAGTGTGATGTCTGATTGGGGGGTGGTGTAGAATCTCTATGGTGTGATGATAGTAGTGTGATGTCTGATTGGGGGAGGTGTAGAGTCTCTATGGTGTGATGATAGTAGTGTGATGTCTGATT
>NW_025533695.1:492500-497500 GCF_020615455.1 Coregonus clupeaformis
AACATCGTGTAAAATGTACTGTTCAACTTTTTAAAAAAAACCTGCCCAATAGAATTCCTACTTTGAGATGCTTGATATTGTACCCCACCACCTGGCTTATTTTTCAGCACTCACAGTCTTGGATACCTTGTAAATATGGGCCCAGAAGTATGCAGTGTATAAAGCGGATGGGTGAGGTGATGGCGATGGTGAATGACCCAGTTACCAGTATTTCCCTGGGGTTAGTTATGTCTAAGAGGATAGGTGAGGTGATGACGATGGTGAATGACCCAGTTACCAGTATTTCCCTGGGGTTAGTTATGTCCAAGAGGATAGGAGAGGTGACGGCGATGGTGAATGACCCAGTTACCAGTATTTCCCTGGGGTTAGTTATGTCTAAGAGGATAGGTGAGGTGATGGCGATGGTGAATGACCCAGTTACCAGTATTTCCCTGGGGTTAGTTATGTCTAAGAGGATAGGTGAGGTGATGGCGATGGTGAATGACCCAGTTACCAGTATTTCCCTGGGGTTAGTTATGTCCAAGAGGATAGGTGAGGTGATGGCGATGGTGAATGACCCAGTTACCAGTATTTCCCTGGGGTTAGTTATGTCTTAGAGGATAGGGTGAGGTGATGGCGATGGTGAATGACCCAGTTACCAGTATTTCCCTGGGGTTAGTTATGTCCAAGAGGATAGGTGAGGTGATGGCAATGGTGAATGACCCAGTTACCAGTATTTCCCTGGGGTTACATTTACATTTTACATTTTAGTCATTTAGCAGACGCTCTTATCCAGAGCGACTTACAGTTAGTGCATACATTACTTTTTTTTTTTCTTTTTTTTTTCATACCCCCCGTGGGAAACTAACCCACAACCCTGGCGTTGCAAACGCCATGCTCTACGAACTGAGCTACATCCCCTGCCGGCCATTACCTCCCCTACCCTGGACGACGCTGGGCCAATTGTGCGCCGCCGCATGGGTTAAATATGTCTAAGAGGATAGGTGAGGTGACGGCGATGGTGAATGACCCAGTTACCAGTATTTCCCTGGGGTTAGTTATGTCCAAGAGGATAGGAGAGGTGACGGCGATGGTGAATGACCCAGTTACCAGTATTTCCCTGGGGTTAAGTTATGTCTAAGAGGATAGGTGAGGTGATGGCGATGGTGAATGACCCAGTTACCAGTATTTCCCTGGGGTTAGTTATGTCTAAGAGGATAGGTGAGGTGATGGCGATGGTGAATGACCCAGTTACCAGTATTTCCCTGGGGTTAGTTATGTCTAAGAGGATAGGTGAGGTGATGACGATGGTGAATGACCCAGGTACCAGTATTTCCCTGGGGTTAGTTATGTCTAAGAGGATAGGTGAGGTGATGGCGATGGTGAATGACCCAGTATTTCCCTGGGGTTAGTTATGTCTAAGAGGATAGGTGAGGTGATGGCGATGGTGAATGACCCAGTTACCAGTATTTCCCTGGGGTTAGTTATATCTAAGAGGATAGGTGAGGTGATGGCGATTGGTGAATGACCCAGTTACCAGTATTTCCCTGGGGTTAGTTATGTCTAAGAGGATAGGGTGAGGTGACGGCGATGGTGAATGACCCAGTTACCAGTATTTCCCTGGGGTTAGTTATGTCTAAGAGGATAGGTGAGGTGATGGCGATGGTGAATGACCCAGTTACCAGTATTTCCCTGGGGTTAGTTATGTCTAAGAGGATAGGTGAGGTGATGGCGATGGTGAATGACCCAGTTACCAGTATTTCCCTGGGGTTAGTTATGTCTAAGAGGATAGGTGAGGTGATGGCGATGGTGAATGACCCAGTTACCAGTATTTCTCTGGGGGTTAGTTATGTCTAAGAGGATAGGTGAGGTGATGGCGATGGTGAATGACCCAGTTACCAGTATTTCCCTGGGGTTAGTTATGTCTAAGAGGATAGGTGAGGTGATGGCGATGGTGAATGACCCAGTATTTCCCTGGGGTTAGTTATGTCTAAGAGGATAGGTGAGGTGATGGCGATGGTGAATGACCCAGTTATCAGTATTTCCCTGGGGTTAGTTATGTCTAAGAGGATAGGTGAGGTGATGGCGATGGTGAATGACCCAGTTACCAGTATTTCTCTGGGGTTAGTTATGTCTAAGAGGATAGGTGAGGTGATGGCGATGGTGAATGACCCAGTTACCAGTATTTCCCTGGGGTTAGTTATGTCTAAGAGGATAGGTGAGGTGATGGCGATGGTGAATGACCCAGTATTTCCCTGGGGTTAGTTATGTCTAAGAGGATAGGTGAGGTGATGGCGATGGTGAATGACCCAGTTACCAGTATTTCCCTGGGGTTAGTTATGTCTAAGAGGATAGGTGAGGTGATGGCGATGGTGAATGATCCAGTATTTCCCTGGGGTTAGTTATGTCTAAGAGGATAGGTGAGGTGACGGCGATGGTGAATGACCCAGTATTTCCCTGGGGTTAGTTATGTCTAAGAGGATAGGTGAGGTGATGGCGATGGTGAATGACCCAGTTACCAGTATTTCCCTGGGGTTAGTTATGTCTAAGAGGATAGGTGAGGTGACGGCGATGGTGAATGACCCAGTATTTCCCTGGGGTTAGTTATGTCTAAGAGGATAGGTGAGGTGATGGCGATGGTGAATGACCCAGTTACCAGTATTTCCCTGGGGTTAGTTATGTCTAAGAGGATAGGTGAGGTGATGGCGATGGTGAATGACCCAGTTACCAGTATTTCCCTGGGGTTAGTTATGTCTAAGAGGATAGGTGAGGTGATGGCGATGGTGAATGACCCAGTATTTCCCTGGGGTTAGTTATGTCTAAGAGGATAGGTGAGGTGATGGCGATGGTGAATGACCCAGTATTTCCCTGGGGTTAGTTATGTCTAAGAGGATAGGTGAGGTGATGGCGATGGTGAATGACCTAGTATTTCCCTGGGGTTAGTTATGTCTAAGAGGATAGGGTGAGGTGATGGCGATGGTGAATGACCCAGTATTTCCCTGGGGTTAGTTATGTCTAAGAGGATAGGGTGAGGTGACGGCGATGGTGAATGACCCAGTTACCAGTATTTCCCTGGGGTTAGTTATGTCTAAGAGGGTAGGTGAGGTGACGGCTATGGTGAATGACCCAGGTACCAGTATTTCCCTGGGGTTAGTTATGTCTAAGAAGATAGGGTGAGGTGACGGCGATGGTGAATGACCCAGTTACCAGTATTTCCCTGGGGTTAGTTATGTCTAAGAGGATAGGGTGAGGTGACGGCGATGGTGAATGACCCAGTTACCAGTATTTCCCTGGGGTTAGTTATGTCTTAGAGGATAGGGTGAGGTGATGGCGATGGTGAATGACCCAGTTACCAGTATTTCCCTGGGGTTAGTTATGTCCAAGAGGATAGGTGAGGTGATGGCGATGGTGAATGACCCAGTTACCAGTATTTCCCTGGGGTTAGTTATGTCTAAGAAGGCTAATAAAAAGGAAGCATGGAATTCCTCGATTGACCGTACTGTCATGGCGACCATACTGCCATGGCAACCATACTGTCATGGCGACCATACTGCCATGGCGACCACACTGTCATGGCGACCATACTGCCATGGCGACCATACTGTCATGGCAACCATATTGCCATGGCGACCATACTGTCATGGCGACCGTACTGTCATGGCGACCGTACTGTCATGGCGACCATACTGAACAAGAAGACGTAAGAGTGGTGCAGAGGATAAAAGACTTGGCTTGGGAACCAAACATTGCAGGTTAAAACCCCACGTGTGCATGTTGTTATATAGATGGGTTGGCTGACAATGTCGCAAAAAAAATCTATGTGCATCGATGGCCGGAAAGGCGTGCGTTGTTGTTATGATTCTGAACGGTCAGATAGCTAGCAACAGTGACAAGAAGCTGCCATGTGGGGAATCGTAAGTGGATCGTTTTATCTTGTTATTGATGCCATGTCTTGTTTTGAGGTGTTTTGACCGATGTCTTGTTTTGAGGTGTTTTGACCGATGTCTTGTTTTGAGGTGTTTTGACCGGTGTCTTGTGTTGAGGTGTTTTGGCTGATGTCTTGTTTTGAGGTGTTTTGGCTGATGTCTTGTTTTGAGGTGTTTTGACCGATGTCTTGTTTTGAGGTGTTTTGACCGATGTCAGGTCAATAGCTATTATGGCTCAAATCCGCTAGCTAGCAAACAACTGTAACGATGTATTTGAGAGACGAGTGTAAGAGAGCTTCCCTGGTGGTGCGGAGTATGGAAGACCTGGCTTTGGGAATCGAACGTTGCAGGTTCAAACCCCACATCACCATATGAAGAGTAAAACATATGGTTATGTCTGTATTATTAAATGCGGTTCCTTATGAAGGAAATAAAAGCGCCATGTGTCCCTAAATCACCTACAATACAGTCCTCAGATGAGAACGACCATTAAATCTAGAGAGAAACACAACGGGGATGTGTTGCAATCTGCTTTCTGATGCTTTGAGGAGATGCACATTTTGCACGCTGAGAATGTTGTGGTGATATTAGGTCAAACCTAAAAATAACATTTTCTAAATGTTCTGAGGACCTCCATGATAAAATCTATATTGCGAATATAATATATATCGTGAACATCAACGTAATATTAAGTTAAACCTAAATACGAATACGTCATAAAAACGTTACTTACTGTGCCTTCAGACAGTATTCATACCCCTCGACTTATTCCACGTTTTGTTGTGTTACAGCCTGAATTCAAAAAAATGAATTCAAAATGGATCCAGTCTTTTATCTATGTGATGGATCATCTCCCTCTCTGTTGGTCAGTAGGTTCCACAGGCTAAAACAACCTTCACATGTAGAAATACACAGCAGCTTTTTATAGCCATTGTGTGTGCATGTGTGTGCGTGTGTGTGTGTGCGTGCGTGCGTGTGCATGCGTGTGTGTGTGTGTGTGTGTGTGTGTGCGTGCGTGTGTGTGTGTGCGTGTGTGTGTGTGTTAATTTGGGGAGGTATGAAAGTGGAGGTTGTGTGTGTGTGTGTGTGTGTGTG
>NW_025533695.1:500000-502500 GCF_020615455.1 Coregonus clupeaformis
TGATTACCTTACAGAGAGTATCTCATCTTATTAGTGTGATTACCTTACAGAGAGTATCTCATCTTATTAGTGTGATTACCTTACAGAGAGTATCTCATCTTATTAGTGTGATTACCTTACAGAGAGTATCTCATCTTATTAGTGTGAATACCTTACAGAGAGTATCTCATCTTATTAGTGTGATTACCTTACAGAGAGTATCTCATCTTATTAGTGTGATTACCTTACAGAGTATCTCATCTTATTAGTGTGATTACCTTACAGAGAGTATCTCATCTTATTAGTGTGATTACCTTACAGAGTATCTCATCTTTCTAGTGTGATTACCTCTCAGAGAGTATCTAATCTTTCTAGTGTGATTACCTTACAGAGTATCTTGTCTTTGTAGTGTGATTACCTTACAGAGAGTATCTCATCTTATTAGTGTGATTACCTTACAGAGTATCTCATCTTTCTAGTGTGATTACCTTACAGATAGTATCTCATCTTTCTAGTGTGATTACCTTACAGAGTATCTTGTCTTTGTAGTGTGATTACCTTAAAGAGTATCTCATCTTTCTAGTGTGATTACCTTACATTGTCTCATCTTTCTAGTGTGATTACCTTACAGTGTATCTAATATTTCTAGTGTGATTAACTTACAGAGTATCTCATATTTCTAGTGTGAATACTTTACAGAGTATCTCATATTTTTAGTGTGATTACCTTACAGAGTATCTCATCTTTCTAGTGATTTTTTCTTTCTCATTCTCTCTCTCACACACACACACACACACACACCACAAGCTTTTTGTATTTTGGATGGATGGGAGGAATAATTGGACTAGTTGAAAAACGGGGAGAATTGATCTGCTGTGATCTGGCAGGAAACAATCAATAGAAAGGATAGAGGAGGAGATGGAGAGAGAAGGAGGAGAGGAGAGGAGAGGAGAGAGGAGAGAGGGAGAGGAGAGGAGAGGAGAGGAGAGGAGAGAGGAGAGGAGAGGAGAGGGAGAGGAGGAGAGGAGGAGAGAGAGAGAGGAGATTAGGAGGCCCAGTACAAACTGATGGGTTTGAAACAGCAGCTCTTTGTCTCAGTCATTATTATAGGCTGTAAATGGCTTAGATCCACATCCATATATCACCCTCTATACATGAAGTACATTACTACTGTACCCATGCTGTGGCTCATATTAAAAACCAATCACTGATCACTGACATGGAGAGAGGAGAGAGAGGAAGGACAGGACAGGAGAGAGGAGGAGGAGAGGAGGAGAGGAGAGGAGAGGAGAGGAGAGGAGAGGAGAGGAGAGGAGGAGGAAGGGAGAGAGAGGAGAGAGAGGAGAGGAGAGGAGAGGAGAGGAGAGAGAGGGAGAGGGAGAGGAGGGGAGGGAGAGGAGAGGAGGAGAGGAGAGGAGAGGAGAAGGGAGGGGGAGGGGAGAGGGAGGGAGAGGAGAGGAGGGGAGGGGAGGGGAGGGGGAGGGAGAGAGGAGGAGGGGAGAGGAGGGAGGGAGGAGGGAGGAGAGGGAGAGGAGAGGAGAGGAGAGGAGAGAGAGGAGAGGAGAGGAGAGAGAGGAGGGGAGAGAGAGGAGAGGAGAGGAGAGGAGAGGTCTTCCTTTCCTGTGGCGGTCCTCATGAGAGCCAGTTTCATCATTGTCCTTGATGGTCTTTGCGACTGACATTTTCCAGATTGGCTGACCTTCATGTCTTAAGGTAATGATGGACTGTTGTTTCATTTGCTTATTTGAGCTGTTCTTCCCATAGTATGGACTTGGTATTTTACCAAATAAGGCTATCTTCTGTATACCACCCCTACCTTGTCACAACACAACTGATTGACTCAAACGCAATGAACTTTTAAAAAGGCACACCTGTTAATTGAAATGCATTCCAGGTGACTACCTCATGAAGCTGGTTGAGAGAATGCCAAGTGTGGGCAAAAGGTGGCTATTTGAAGAATCTCAAATATAAAATATTTTTTTGATTTATTTAACACTTTTTTGGCTTACTACATGATTCCATATATGTGTTATTTCATAGTTTTGGATGTCTTCACTATTATTCCACCATGTTAGGTTTGATTCCTCAACCACCTGATGCTGATGTCCTTCTTTTATCCATTTTGTTTTGTGATATATGGCAATTACCCAGAACCCCCCACAAGACATCAGTGAGCCACACACACACACACACACACACACACACTCAGTGTCATTGAGCGGACAGCAGCTGCAGAGATGCTAAATCATCTCCACATGAGTGTGATTAGATTCATTACTGCCGTGTCAACAGACATTTTTATTTTTTATTTTTTTAGTCATTTTAGCAGACGCTCTTATCCAGAGCAACTTACAGTTAGTGAGTGCATACATTTTCTTTTTTCTTTTCTTTTCATACTGGCCCCCCCCCCCGTGGGAAACGAACCCACAACCCTGGCGTTGCAAGTGCCATGCTCTACCAACTGAGCTACACGGGGCCCACACACACACACACACACACAACTATACAACCACACACACAC
>NW_025533695.1:507500-514709 GCF_020615455.1 Coregonus clupeaformis
GTGTGTTGTAGAGGTTGACAGGGTTCAGGTCTAACTAGATCTAGATAATATAATGGTGTTCAGGTCTAACTAGATCTAGATAATAGAATGGTGTTCAGGTCTAACTAGATCTAGATAATAGAATGGTGTTCAGGTCTAACTAGATCTAGATAATAGAATGGTGTTCAGGTCTAACTAGATCTAGATAATAGAATGGTGTTCAGGTCTAACTAGATCAAGATAATAGAACGGTGTGTTGTAGAGGTTGACAGGGTTCAGGTCTAACTAGATCTAGATAATAGAATGGTGTTCAGGTCTAACTAGATCTAGATAATAGAATGGTGTTCAGGTCTAACTAGATCTAGATAATAGAATGGTGTTCAGGTCTAACTAGATCTAGATAATAGAATGGTGTTCAGGTCTAACTAGATCTAGATAATAGAATGGTGTTCAGGTCTAACTAGATCTAGATAATAGAATGGTGTTCAGGTCTAACTAGATCTAGATAATAGAATGGTGTTCAGGTCTAACTAGATCTAGATAATAGAATGTTGTTCAGGTCTAACTAGATCTAGATAATAGAACGGTGTGTTGTAGAGGTTGACAGGGTTCAGGTCTAACTAGATCTAGATAATAGAATGGTGTTCAGGTCTAACTAGATCTAGATAATAGAACGGTGTGTTGTAGAGGTTGACAGGGTTCAGGTCTAACTAGATCTAGATAATAGAATGGTGTTCAGGTCTAACTAGATCTAGATAATAGAATGGTGTGTTGTAGAGGTTGACTTAATATAATATAATATAGTTTACTTAATATAGTTTACTAATATAGTTTACTTAATATAATATAATATAGTTTACTTAATATAATATAATATAGTTTACTAATATAGTTTACTTAATATAATATAATATAGTTTACTTAATATAATATAATATAGTTTACTTAATATAATATAGTTTACTTAATATAGTTTACTAATATAGTTTACTTAATATAATATAATATAGTTTACTTAATATAATATAATATAGTTTACTTATTATCATATAATATAGTTTACTTAATATAGTTTACTAATATAGTTTACTTAATATAATATAATGTAGTTTACTTAATATAATATAATATAGTTTACTTAATATAATATAATATAGTTTACTTAATATAGTTTACTAATATAGTTTACTTAATATAATATAATATAGTTTACTTAATATAATATAATATAGTTTACTTAATATAATATAGTTTACTTAATATAGTTTACTAATATAGTTTACTTAATATAATATAATATAATATAGTCTACTTAATATAATATAATATAGTTTACTTATTATCATATAATATAGTTTACTTAATATAGTTTACTAATATAGTTTACTTAATATAATATAATATAGTTTACTTAATATAATATAATATAGTTTACTTAATATAATATAATATAGTTTAATTAATATAGTTTACTAATATAGTTTACTTAATATAATATAATATAGTTTACTTAATATAATATAATATAGTTTACTAATATAGTTTACTTAATATAATATCATATTGTTTACTTAATAAAAATCGATACCAAAATGTATGGTAATTTCCCTCTTCCGTTGGCTCACTTTCGCCTCTCTCCAGTTAATACCAGTCACAAGGCTACTTAGTGACTTTCGCCTCGCTCCAGTTGATACCAGTCACTAGGCTACCTCAGTGACTCTCGCCTCGCTCCAGTTGAAACCAGTCACTAGGCTACCTCAGTGACTCTCGCCTCTCTCCAGTTGATACCAGTCACTAGGCTACCTCAGTGACTCTCGCCTCTCTCCAGTTGATACCAGTCACTAGGCTACCTCAGTGACTCTCGCCTCGTCCAGTTGATACCAGTCACTAGGCTACCTCAGTGACTCTCGCCTCGCTCCAGTTGATACCAGTCACTAGGCTACCTCAGTGACTCTCGCCTCGCTCCAGTTGATACCAGTCACTAGGCTACCTCAGTGACTCTCGCCTCGCTCCAGTTGATACCAGTCACTAGGCTACCTCAGTGACTCTCACCTCGCTCCAGTTGATACCAGTCACTAGGGCTACCTCAGTGACTCTCGCCTCGCTCCAGCTGATACCAGTCACTAGGCTACCTCAGTGACTCTCGCCTCGCTCCAGTTGATACCAGTCACTAGGCTACCTCAGTGACTCTCGCCTCGCTCCAGTTGATACCAGTCACTAGGCTACCTCAGTGACTCTCGCCTCGCTCCAGTTGATACCAGTCACTAGGCTACCTCAGTGACTCTCGCCTCGCTCAGTTGATACCAGTCACTAGGCTACCTCAGTGACTCTCGCCTCGCTCCAGTTGATACCAGTCACTAGGCTACCTCAGTGACTCTCGCCTCGCTCCAGTTGATACCAGTCACTAGGCTACCTCAGTGACTCTCGCCTCGCTCCAGTTGATACCAGTCACTAGGCTACCTCAGTGACTCTCGCCTCGCTCCAGTTGATACCAGTCACTAGGCTACCTCAGTGACTCTCGCCTCGCTCCAGTTGATACCAGTCACTAGGCTACCTCAGTGACTCTCGCCTCGCTCAGTTGATACCAGTCACTAGGCTGCCTCAGTGACTCTCGCCTCGCTCCAGTTGATACCAGTCACTAGGCTACCTCAGTGACTCTCGCCTCGTTTCAGTTGATACCAGTCACTAGGCTACTCTCAGTGACTCTCGCCTCGCTCCAGTTGATACCAGTCACTAGGCTACCTCAGTGACTCTCGCCTTCGCTCCAGTTGATACCAGTCACTAGGCTACCCTCAGTGACTCTCGCCTCGCTCCAGTTGATACCAGTCACTAGGCTACCTCAGTGACTCTCACCTCGCTCCAGTTGATACCAGTCACTAGGCTACCTCAGTGACTCTCGCCTCGCTCCAGTTGATACCAGTCACTAGGCTACCTCAGTGACTCTCGCCTCGCTCCAGTTGATACCAGTCACTAGGCTACCTCAGTGACTCTCGCCTCGCTCCAGTTGATACCAGTCACTAGGCTACCTCAGTGACTCTCGCCTCGCTCCAGTTGATACCAGTCACTAGGCTACCTCAGTGACTCCCGCCTCGCTCCAGTTGATACCAGTCACTGAGGCTACCTCAGTGACTCTCACCCCTCGCTCCAGTTGATACCAGTCACTAGGCTACCTCAGTGACTCTCGCCTCGCTCCAGTTGGATACCAGTCACTAGGCTACCTCAGTGACTCTCGCCTCGCTCCAGTTGATACCAGTCACTAGGCTACCTCAGTGACTCTCGCCTCGCTCCAGTTGATACCAGTCACTAGGCTACCTCAGTGACTCTCGCCTCGCTCCAGTTGATACCAGTCACTAGGCTGCCTCAGTGACTCTCGCCTCGCTCCAGTTGATACCAGTCACTAGGCTACCTCAGTGACTCTCGCCTCGCTCCAGTTAATACCAGTCACTAGGCTACCTCAGTGACTCTCGCCTCGCTCCAGTTGATACCAGTCACTAGGCTACCTCAGTGACTCTCGCCTCGCTCCAGTTAATACCAGTCACTAGGCTACCTCAGTGACTCTCGCCTCGCTCCAGTTGATACCAGTCACTAGGCTACCTCAGTGACTCTCGCCTCGCTCAGTTGATACCAGTCACTAGGCTACCTCAGTGACTCTCGCCTCGCTCCAGTTGATACCAGTCACTAGGCTACCTCAGTGACTCTCGCCTCGCTCCAGTTGATACCAGTCACTAGGCTACCTCAGTGTCAGATGCCAACCTAGGTCAGTAGGGCTAAATGATGAAGCCTTCAATTGAATTGCAATGTCTTGTTGCAGCCCGAGGACCCATAACTAACCTAGCCAAGGAAAGAGCGATGTTTTAGTAACATTGGATGGAGTTGTCCTTGACAAGGAAAGGAAGCGAGTACACGGCTTGTAAAAAAAAAATGCTGCGGTTGAATCAAATAGGAGAGGAGGACACGCGTCCTTAAGCCGCTCGACTCCTAACAAGCCCAAATGTTCCTGTTTTTGAACTAAACCCCAAGCCATCTGAGGTGAAGAGTGAAATAAACAACAGATTGATTTCTGCATGTATTTGAATCCATTTTAGAATAAGGCTGTAACGTAAAAAAATGTGGACAAAGACAAGGGGGTCTGAATATTTTCCGAATAATGCTCTGTGTATGTGCTCAGTGCTCAGCTGTAGGCTACAGATTCAAATCAAATCAAATTTGTATTGGTCACATGCGCCGAATACAACAGGTGCAGACATTAGAGTGAAATGCTTATTTACAAGCCCTTAACCAACAGTGCATTTATTTTTTTTAACAAAAATAAAATAAAACATCAACAAAAAAAAGTGTTGAGAGAAAAAGAGCAGAAGTAAAATAAAATAACAGTAGGGAGGCTATATATAGCAGGGGTACCGGTGCAGAGTCAAAGCGCTGGGGGCACCAGCTAGTTGAGGTAGTTGAAGTAATATGTACATTTATTTATGGCGGTGCTGTGCTGAGCAGAACTTCCTGCTGGGGTCTTTGTCCTCATCCTCCATCCTTATCCATCTACATATAGGTCATTTAGAATATGCTCTTACTTTATTTTTATTTTTTATTTTTGTCATTTGGCAGACGCTCTTATACAGAGCGACTTACAGTTAGTGAATATATATTTTTATACTGGCCCCCGTAGGAATTGAACCCACAACCCTGGCGTTGCAAACACCATGCTCCCACCAACTGAGCTACATCCCTGCCGCCATTCCCTCCCCTACCCTGGGCCAATTGTGCACCGCCCTCGAGTCTCCCTGTCGCAGCCGGCTGCGACAGAGCCTGAATTCGAACCAGGATCTCTAGTGGCACAGTTAGCACTGCGATGCAGTGCCTTAGACCACTGCGCCACTCGGGAGTAAATATTGGTATCTTACCAAGCGATTTAGACCTAAAGTCAGTGTATTTAACTAAAAATAAGTGGGACAAACACATATCACAGTCGCATATTGCATGACTAAACAAACACAATAGCCATAAACATATTTCTCGGAGAGAAAAAAAATGAGCACGGGAGTGATTTTTTTTTATCAGAAAGGGGACAGGAAAGTTTCTGGGGTTGTAGAACTTGTTGCCGGATCAGTACAGCACAGGAAAACAAAATTTGACAGGACGCAGCCAGGAATTTTCCGTCCTGTGTCAACCTCGAGTGTGCTGTAGTGTAAAGTAGGCCAGTGATCCTGTCTGTTTTAAATATATCTTTTAAGTCTTCAATAAGTGGGGCAGCGCTGCTACCACAAGTTGGGCCTGAATGATCAGTAAACAGTAAAATGACTCAAATGTCAAATGTAAACTTTAAACTTTGTGCCTCTTGCCTTTTTCTATTTTTTTCCACATTTTAGCTATATTTTTTTATATATTATAAATATATATTATATATTTATGTGTGTTTTTATAGGTACAGTGCTTTCAGAAAGTATTCACACCACTTAACTTTTTACACATTTCACTGTGTTACTAACAGCCTGAATTCAAAATGGATTACATTGAGATGTTGTGTCACTGGCCTACACACAAATACCCCATAATGTCAAAGTGGAATTATGTTTAAAGACATGTTTACAAATTTAATTAAAAATGAGAAGCTGAAATGTCTTGAGTCAATAAGTATTCACCCCTTTGTTACCTCCCCGAGTGGCGCAGTGCTAACTGTGCCACTAGAGATCCTGGTTCAAATCCAGGCTCTGTCGTAGCCCGGCTGCGACCGGGAGACATGGGGCGGCACACAATTGGCCCAGCGTCGTCCAGGGTTTGGCCGGCAGGGATGGCGTTTGCAATGCCAGGGTTGTGGGTTCGATTCCCATGGGGGGCAGTATGAAAAAAAATAATGTATGCACTCACTAACTGTAAGTCGCTCTGGATAAGAGCTCGTCTGCTAAATGACTAAAATGTAAATGTTATGGCAAGCCTAAATAAGTTCAGGAGTAGAAATGTGCTTAACAAGTCACATAATAAGTTGCATGAACTCTCTGTGTCCAATAATAGTGTTTAACATGATTTTTGAATGACTACCTCATCTCTGTATACCACATATACAATTATCTGTAAGGTCCCTCAGTCCAGCAGTGAATTTCAAACACAAATTCAACCACAAAGACCAGGAGGTTTTCCAATGACTCACAAAGAAGGGCACCTATTAGTAGATGGGTAAAAATAAAAAAATCAGACATTGAATATCCGTTTGAGCTGATCATGGTGAAGTTATTAATTACACTTTGGGTGGTGTATCATTACAACCAGTCACTACAAAGATACAGGCGTCCTTCCTAACTTAGTTGCCGGAGAGGAAGGAAACCGCTTAGGGATTTCACAATGAGGCTTAGGGATTTCAACATGTTTTAAAGTCCAATGGTGACGTTAAAAACAGTTACAGAGGTTTAATGGCTGTGAAAGGAGAAAACTGAGGATGGATCAACAACATTGTAAGTTACTCCACAACACTAACCTAATTGACAGAGTGAAAAGAAGGAAGCCTGTACAGAATACAAAATATTCCAAAACATGCATTCGGTTTGCAACAAGGCACTAAAGTAATACTGAAACAAAAAAAAAACATGTTTTTGTCCTAGATAGAAAGTGTTATGTTTGAGGCAAATCCAATACAACACATTACTGAGTACCACTCGTCATATTTTCAAGCATAGTGGTGGATACATCATGGTATAGGTATGCTTGTAATCGTTAAGGCCTGGGGGAGTTTTGCAGGATGGAAAAGAAACAGAATGGAGCTAAGCACAAGCAAAATCCTAGAGGAAAACCTGGTTCAGTCTGCTTTCCACCAGACACTGGGAGATGAATTAATCTTTCAGCAGGACAATAACCTAAAACACAAGGCCAAATATACACTGGAGTTGCTTACCAAGACAACATTGAAGGTTCCTGAGTGGCCTAGTTACAGTTTGAACTTAACTTAAATCGACTTGAAAATCTATGGCAAGACTTGAAAATGGCTGTCTAGCAATGATCGACAACAAACTTAACAGAGCTTGAATTTGTTTTTTTAAAGAGTAATGTGCAAATATTGTACAATCCAGGTGTGGAAAGCTCTTAGAGACTTACCCAGAAAAGACTCACAGCTGTAATCGCTGCCAAAGGTGATTCTACCATGTATTGACTCAGGGGTGTGAATACTTATGGAAATGAGATATTTAATTTTCAATAAATTTGCAAACATTTCTAAAAACATGTTTTCACTTTGTCACTATGGGG